>NW_022739772.1:193537-203612 GCF_011630105.1 Anneissia japonica
TTTTTTTCCGTGTGATGTGTACTGTACAGAATTGTACTTAAAATGGGGGAAAAAAAAAAAAAAAAAAAAAAAAGAACCCCCCCCCCCCCCCCCCCCCCCGCACTTTGGAAAACACCGATTAGGGTGACATTCCTATTAAGGGAACACATTTTCGGCAATGAAGCAAGGAAATATATGATATATACATTATGGACATTGTTCCGGGAACATTACCATGGAAACTGCAGCCGGATGGCGTCCCTTCAGTGGTTTACGTATTTTTAATTATCTGTAGGTCTACCACTGTTTATGCGTAAATGATTGTTCGTCTTGACTTGAATAGCTTTTCATTAAGTCGTTATAGGTTAACTTTATCACTTCCTGATTGCATTACTACGTTGTAGTACTTAATTGTTATCCTTTGTGAACTTCGACCCAATAGGTACGACTTTCACTGAATCCTCGTTACTGATTGGATCAATGTTCGCTCGAGCTTCCGAATCTTTACTGGACTCGGGTTTAGCACAATTTGGCAGTGTTTCGTCTGCACAAGGCACGGTGGATTCAAGGAGTTTAGATTCTTTCTTTATTTTGTGTAATGGAGTCGCCTCATGTTCAACTTTATTGTCCATTTTTGTAAAATGCTTATTGCAATATTCACAGTAGAGTTGGTTGCCTTGTTGTAGATCGCTATAAACTTGACAGGCGTTTTGGTGCTGTTTGCCACTGATGTGATCCTGTCGCTGGATTTCGCTACTGTATACAACATTGCAAATTTTACAGCCTACATCGGATGCTTGTTCTGTGCTGGCAGTGTCCACACGATGCAAGTTTTCGGCCATTTTTACCTTCTTTTCATGCTTCTGGCCTCTGTAGTGTTGACTGGCGTGTGCCTCTGATGTAAACGTTAGCTTACATACTTTACAAGGAGGGATAGCCATTATCATGGTCTGAAAAAAAGCAAAAATTGATATGTGTTGAAATGATCATAATAACAACTTTATTTTAAAAATGGAAACAAATTTGTATCACCATAATTTGCCAAAATCAAATGTGTACTTTATTTTGAAGCAAAAGACATAAAAATAGGTTAAGGGAAAAATCAAAATAAACATTTTATTTAATTACTTTAAACGTTTCGGAATGTTGGTAGCCCCGATTAAAAATTAGAACGAATATTTTCTTTAGTACCTTTCTATATATTATAAACCACCTTAAAAATTGTGGAAATATTATACGGCCTATTTATTAATTTTAAATATGTATTTAAATAATATTTTTATGTGGTTGGTACTTCCAAAGCAGGTCAGTTGGGTCAATACATACATAATAAGACAATACTAAATAGGTCTAATTTTAAGATGATTCGATTAAACAATTAGAACAAAATAAAAGAAAACAAAAATTTAAAGTAATATTATATAAGCATAAGTATACAGTATTAACAAATAATAAATAAAAAACCTTTAAACAAATAAATACTTGATAAATATACATGTTTATAATTTACTGCCAAAATATAATAATGATCACATTCAATAAAATATTTATACATGTAAATATAAATGAAATACATTATCATTATTTAATATATGTCATAAATTAATCATATATATAATACCATTCTTTTTTTATATCAATTTATCATTTCACATTAAATACAATTTCTGATATCAGACTTTTTCAATATATAATGGAATATAATAAATAGTAATTTTTTACACAAGTATAATGTTATTGTACTGTTTCAAATTTAGTTTTAGACCTAATTTTAAGATGATTCGATTAAACAGTTACATATAATAAAACAAAAATGTAAGGTAATAATTTAAATATGCATATAAGTATACAATATAGATAAATTACAAAAATAATAAACATAACATCTTTTAACAAATAAATTAATAAACATACATGTTTATAATTTACTACCAAATGATAATGATCATATTAAATAAAATATTTATACATGTGAATATAAATGAAATACATTATCATTAGGCCTATTTAATATTTGTCTTAAATTAATTTTATAGGCCTATACATACCAAATTAGATATTCTCGAATCATTGAAATTTATAAAAAGAAGATAATGTAAAATTATATATACGTCAATAAGTTTTTACACAAGTACAGTATAGCCTAATGTACTCTTTTAGAATGAGTTAGTTCTTATTGAAAATTTCAGGGAGTAGTACTATAAATACTTCTTATTCTAGCGAGCGAGGACATTATTAGAATCGCTGTCAAAATCCTAGTCTACATGTTCAGTGTTCAGTTAAATGAAATCGTAACATAAAAGCAGGTTGTCGTGAGGTCACGATGTTTGCTATGATGGGTGGAGTAGTCGTATACTCTTTGCAGTATCTTATAGTATTTTATTTGACAAAAACCTTAATATGGTCATGATGACATAGTAGAAGCGGTTGGCGCATCGGTTGTGGCTTGGACTACCAACCTCAGGGTCGGGAAATCGCAAATCGCTTGTGTCCTTGGGAAAGGCACTTTATCTACGGTTGCCTCTCTCCAACCAAGAGTACTGTACAAGTGGGTACCTGGTAGGTTTCAACACAAATGCGCTGATTACTAGCTGCAATGTTATGGAATAATGATATAATTTAATTTAATAATTTAATTTGGTGTTCAGTATGTGTTCCATATGTGTTTGATCCAATGACCAGGGTAGTAATGTGAAGCGCTTAGTTGTTCTTAGTTGTTGTTCTTAGTTGCTGCTAAACTTTCATTTATGCATGAACCAATATAACATCGGTATTTACCTAGACGTCTCGATCACAATCGGCGATCTTTTTCAATGCACTGTGTTGTTACTTCAGTCTGTTATTTTGTATAGGGTGTTTATATAGGAACCAGATGAAATTTTTCCATTGACATAAGCGTAATATTGATAATAATGTTATGATGAGGCGGAAGCATACCATACTTATTGTGATATTAGGACTAGGCCTGCATATCTTGATTTTTTTTACATGGAATGGGATGAGCATTTCATCGTAGTCGCAGGCAGCTCAACAAGTGACGTGTTTGGGCTTAGCTTTCGTACTGCCCAATGGGTAAATGACGTAATACCCTAGTGATAGCCTATATTGAGATGATTTTGACAGACTTGGAAAGAATCAGTGTATTCTTTCTTCTACCCATTGTTATGATTGTATAGGTCTGTGGACTGTAAACCCCGGTAACTAAATACAATTTCAAAATGTGCTAACAATAGGGCGTTTTCTTGTATTTCGCTAAACTTTTTATGTTGTATTTATTTGATGTTGTAATTGTGGATATCTTATCTCATTTTATGCTTATCTCTTATACACATCTAGATGTGTATAAGAGACAGGATATATATACATTTATATATATGTATATATGATGATTTATGATGATTCGATTAAACAATTAGAACGAAATATATAATTGTATATATGATATATATAGGACTATATAGGCCTATATTTGACAAGCAATTAGGTTCCCCTTGTAGATCATACAATTTTGTTATCTTATAAATTTACCGATGTGTTATAGATTTTAATTTGAAATAAATGATTGACTGATTGATTCATATTATTATATATAAACCTACATATTACATACATATATTATATTGTCTATATAAACTGATATATTGCATACATATTGTATATCATATTGTTTTTATATAAACCTATATATTACACACATATTATATATCATTGTTTATAAATAAACCTCATACATATTATGTATTCTATTGTTTATATATAAACCTACATATTACATATATATTATATTGTTTATGTTAACCTATAGGCCTATATCACATACATATTAAATATTATTTATATATATTACCTGATCATTGCATACATATTATATATATTATATGTATACGTATATATATATATATATGTATATATATATAATCAACCTATTGTATATAGTAAGTCTATATAATCATAACTAAAAAATATATAAAAAACCGAAAGGTCCACTGATTAATCTCAGATAAGAAAGATTAAGATAAGAAATATTGAATCCCAACACGATGGTGTGTATTTCAATACTTGGAGTATGTATTGTACTTTCTTAAAAAATATATTTTATCTGCAATTCTGTTTCTGCTAACAGTTGTTCACATTGATTTTAATAAAATGAATTATTATTAAATAGCACTCGAAATGTACATTACTACGCTTAATGTCAACAGTCAGCTTGTTATATAGTAAATTGTTTCTATAACAAACAATACACAACATTTTAAGCCTACTACTATGTAATATTTTTTTATGTTTTTTTTTTTCATTTTATAAAGGGCCCATATTATCTTATAGCATAAACTATAAATTAATATTTGGAATTCTGAGAAAGCTGACGATTTTGATTATGGTTATGAGTTTGTTTCATTAATATTATAATATTATTACATAATTGTTTATTTTATTAATCTTATAATATTAATAGGGAATTAGGGAAACCCCAAACCAATTTATAGGCCTAAATAATATATTTAAACTAAAACAGTGTTAAAATTAAAAACTGTAAGTCTATAGATAAATATTTCTTTTAGAAGCAAAATAATTATGTTATGCTTCGGTAGGGAACAAAAGATCGTTAAACATACTTAACATGATCGTGATCGTTCGTATTCAATTGTTCGTAGGCTGTCCGATCAGCCTCGACCCGCGTAAAACCACCAATTTCCTGTAGCCGTCATCGGAGGATTTCCGCGTATGGCTAGTTTATAACAACGCCAACAGCATTATTTCTTGTCTACTAAACATTATTGAATGTAAAATTGATGAAATTCACATCTAGGCCTACCTTCACTCCACATATTTTCTAAAAGGAGAATTTTCTTCTCTAGCACGTGATAATGGCAGACGCGATGTGTGAAAACGCGCTTGACTTCGTTATCAAGCATGTTTGGAAGACTCAAAAAAGAAAAAAAATTCATAACAACTAGGCTACTAGTCTGACGTACCGAAGCAGACAAAAAGAATATCTTGCCATTTTTTGTGTAAATTACAAATTACTAGCAACAACGTAATCACACCAATAAAAATATACATTCAATGTTTGAAATTTGATGAACGAATAAGCATAACTTTTTAATTTTTAATGATTCAAATTGAATTCTTAAAATGCCAAATCAATAATTGTTAGATCCGCGTAGAGCAACTTTTCGATGCCTAACAAACAAACTCGTTACAACAAAATGAGAATGGATATGCTGGTAAAATAATTCTTGATCAGCATTCAGCATAATTCATATGTATGCAGCTATTTTTTTTTTAAGTTTAAGTCTCGTAGCCAAATAAAAAAAATGTATATGTCCTATAGACCTAGTTTATCCCGAAAACAAATTAATTTTGATCGACATAGGACATTACTTTAATTAACAAAAAGCCAATCTGGGCCTATAGAAAATCTATCTTACAAAGAATTCAAGTTTATTAATTAAATCTAAACACTTAAATTCGTCAAAAATTAGCAAAGTAGTTTTAACGGTTTATCGTATGGTCTATTTTAGTCCGTTTCTGTCGCGGGAAGGAACGCTCGCTAAACCGCAAGCGTGACCAGGTGAACATAAACTCATCGCTAGAATCGTAACTTTAAAACTCTGATTTGTGAAGCCATATAAAAGTAATAAATTCTAATAGATATGTAAATATTATAAATAATAATATTAATGACACTCTAGTAATAGTAAATATTATTTTGTTGCAATTTAAAAAAAAATTAATTATTAACATATCAAGTCTGATAGTCATGGTAACGCACTCCAGCAGGCGACAGCAATGGACAACCTCACGTTTGGTTGCTTCAAAAGGTAAAATATTTTGTAGAGTCTGTTGTATGAAAAATTATAGATTTGAGGCAAGTTTAAATAATGAAATACTTTGTGATATAAAGCCAATGAATTCATGTTAACCCGGCGGAGACATTTTCTTGAGTGTGTTCTAGCATCTTGGCCTAACTTACAAACATGGCCGCCTGTGAGCAAGGCCATCCGATTCATTCGAAACTATCACAGGCCCGACGATCTAAAGCGATGGAACTTCGAGAATCGTTAGTATAGAAGAAAATATCTATTTTATAATTTACATCGCTAAATTATGATCCCTGAATAACTACCGTAGGCCTACTCGTGATATCAATCGAGAAATGGAAATGAATAAGCCGCCAAACTCAAGACCAATATATCAAGCAAAGTCCATCTGACACCACCCCAGAATGTTAGGTAGCTGTGATGTATATTCTTATATTTCATATATATTGTACATAAAACACATTGTATAAACCATAGCAATATCATCTCACTCATATATATTTTATATTATATATATTTTATATATAGTTAGTAATATATCCCGACCACAGTAGTACAATACCGGTATATAATGTTAACCACCAAACAATTTATATTTTGTAATAGTATTGTGTTGCTGTTTTCTTTATTATGACATGTATCAATTGATTTGATTTGGGTTTATGAAAAGTATGTTTGTTTCGGTTTTCAGAAATTGCATAAATAAAGAATATCATGGGATAAAAAACACAAAAAGTAACCATTAAGGTCAACATTTTCCCCTGTGGTTACACATTCATAATTTCACATCAAAATTGAAAAAGAAAAACAATATGAAAATCATAATATAATAAAGAAAATTGGGTTTTCCAAGATAACTCATACAATTCATTGGAGTATTATTAATGAATCATTCGAAATTTAGTTTCAAATCAAAATCAAAACGACATATTAACTTAAAGATGTATTGTCCCCTGAAAATAAACAAAATAATAAAAAAATCATTTTCAAATGTTATATTCATTTTGCAGTAACATTGAATTAGGCCTATTATTCACTATTGAATTAAAAAAATAATGTGTGCCTTATACTGAATGATAAAAATAATCATTTTCCATTGTAAGTTAATTTCAAAAATGATTTTTTTTTTATGATATGTTTTGGGTTACGTCTTTACATATAAATTATAGTAAAATGGTACACAAACACCCTTCCTTTGGAACAACTCTATCAAGCGGACACCCTTATTAATGGGAAAATGTTGGAACACAAAGCGGGGCAAGTATATCTTTTAAAACTACGGCCAACCCCTGTTCAGGGGCACTCCTATTAAGGGACACATTGTTGGGAGTCCCCTTAATAGGAGTCCTACTGTCCTACTAAAGCAATGTAATTTACAAACTATTTAGTAAAGACTAAAATTAGTTAAAAATTTACATCCAAATTATAACTTCTGAATAACTACCGTACTATTATAGTATTATCTCAACTATTATAGGCACGATTACAGTATATAATTTTACCACTAGACAATTTATAGCTCTATACAGTAGTACCCCTTTTAAGGGGACTCCTTCGAGACCCAACAATGTGTCCCTTAAATAGGAGTGCCCCCTGAACAGGGGTTGGTCGTAGTTTTAAAAGATATACTTGCCCCGCTTTGTGTTCCAAAATTTTCTTCCTAATAAGGGTGTCCGCTTGATAGGGGTGTTCGAAAGGTAAGGGTTTTACTGTATACGGTACGTTTCTAATATGGTATTTCTGTTTTGTAATATTGTAACACGATTATAAATTAAGTTTGATTCGAGTTTATTTGGAGAATCATCAAATATTGGAAAAGTTAAAACAGGTGAGAATCAAAATAAGGAAAACGGGGTTTTTTCCAAGATAACTCATTGAATTCAGAAGAGTATTACTAATGGATAATTCCAAAATTAGCTTCAAAGATGATGATAAAATATTTTGAACTAAAACTTAAAAAGAAATTATAGTAACATGGTACGGTAAAATATTGAAATTATTATTACAAAGTACGGTATAATGTACTGTATAGACTCACTCATTGATCTTTATTATGCCTATACATTCTTCTCTTTCGTTTTTATTTATTGTCCATTTCTGCAACAAACTGTAAGTTTTTCTTTTTTACTTGAAAAGACATTAAATGTATTTTGTATCTTGGATGACAGTAGGCCTATTCAGAGGATCTTGAGAAGTATGTAACATTTGCAGGGAAAAACACTAAACTTCATTATAACTCTTGTCACTCCATAGGTTATCAAAGCAAGAAACATTTAGAACGGAATTGTTTAATTTTTAATTTATTATTTAAACTTTAAAAAAATTTTCAACATAATTTTCAGAATTGGCTTGTCATAGTGTCATGATTTTTTATTTTGCATTTGTTTTTATCTTAGATACCGGTAGCAGTTTTCGGATTGCGACTGGAAACATTGTCATTCGGAACAACTACGGTACATATAGGGGGGCCTATGCATTTCCCAGATCAGTGGCGTAACGATGGGGGCGAGAAAATGTTGGGGGTCGTGTCAGTAAAATATTTTCTCTCACAAAGAGTCGGAGGTTTATATATAATGTCCCACCTAAAAAAAATGACTGGAAATATGTTATTTAAGTATTCAACTATTGAGTATTAAACATAAATCAACTATTGTTGTCTCACAACAATCACCAATTGCGCATCGTCATTCATTCGATATTTTTGTGTATTTGATCGGTGGAAGTCTCTTTGAAGCGCCATCAATTATTTCATTTATATTTATCCATAAGGCGCCATTCAACCAGCGAAGAAAAAGTAGACCAACACTGAATTACGCTATGATTCGGGACCCTTAAGGGATTTCTTTTGGCATTTTGTAGGGACGTTAGTCCACTAAGGTCCTAAATGACCCACATATCCCTGCCCTAACCAAACTATGCATTATTGGGTAGGGATGGTGCTCCGCTAAGGTCCCTAGAGACCCGCATACCCACATTATGTCTATCCACTGAATTTGTGTCTGAGGCCCCACTAGATACAACTTTGTCGCTGCTAAAATTCGCTTTTACAGACAACGAAAGCACAATTTATTTATGAATGGTATCGCTTAATAGAACTTATAAATAATAATAAGTTGTGCTAGTATAAGATTGTTTTATATTATTCTAAATATTTTATCAAATTAAAATAAATGCAGTTATTAATAGTTTAATTGTTAAAACTGTAATCAAAAGTACTAATCAATCGATATGAATGATAATATAATACAAATATAATACAATATAGGCCCTAATACTAATAGTACTATACCTATTAATGATATAGTGTTTATAATATAAGCTGGAAAAACATTTGAAACGGTCAAATTGCTTATTCATTTTCAATGAAACATAATCAAGTATGTTTTTTCTTTTTATTAACAACGTAATTTTATTAATATATATATAAAATAACAGCATTATGGTGGACTCACGGTAGGCCTACGTTCATGCTTAAAATGGCGGACATAACTTATGAGTAGGCCTCGTTCATGCTTGGACGTAAACGCCGTTAGATTAGAATACATCCATGCATTTTATAATGGCAGGCGTTTCCTTCATCACAATCAAACAAGGCAGTGTGGCGTTTAAACAGAAAAAAAAAATTAGAATATAAATTTTTAATGAGCTTTAATAACTGTATGTAGTGTTTTTTTCTGGAAAATAATGTTGCTAATGTTGGCTCGAAAACCGGAGTAGTGACAACGCGAAACTTTGTTTGAATATTGTTAATCAATAGACACGAAGGGACCCTTAGGGGCGAAGAAAGTCATTGTTCGAGTTCCTAGTCCACATATCAAGCATCCTGAGCATCTTATGTTAGATGATGTGGCGCTATATAAAACTACACAATTACAATTAATTAATTATTTAATTAATTACTGTATTATAATTATTTATTAATTATATAAAGTGTCTTGTCCAAGGACACAAGCGACTTGTACAGGGATGGTCTCGAACCCCCCTCTCATTGAGACGCTTACTGTCATGAAACTTACCTTCGAATCACTGTGTATTACAAACGATTGGCTATTCTTCACTGTTTTTAACTAGGATAGTAGTTAAATAATAGTTTGTTTACATTGCTGACAAGAAACTTGTTCTCCGCCAAAATTGTTCAAACGACAGTGCACATCGGTGGCGCGGTTGTGCTATTTTTAGCTAAAGTTCATCGTTGGCAACCATAATTTTGGCTTGTTGCCACCACCAGTGGTTCCTACAGTAGTAGTGTAGAACATTGCAATGTGTGAGAT
>NW_022739772.1:203897-209129 GCF_011630105.1 Anneissia japonica
GTTGTGTTTGGGCCTTAAAGCTTGATGTCGGGGTTCAATAATTGCGAGCTTCCAATCGCTGCAGTTTTTGGTCAACACACTTTATTATTAACGTTTGCTTTTTTTTTTCTCAGGCCTAACCAGGAGTATAGATACAGTATCTAGGGAATGCTTGCTGTTGACAACCCCCCTCCCCCACTGGAAAGGTTCGAAGCAAAAAATTCTCAACTACTCAAATAGTTGAGAATTACCGTAACTCACATTACCTCATTTTTTTTAGCCAGCGCCCACTCATCAATTCACCCCACCCACCACTTCACCTTTGCTCCCCATTACCCCTGTCACTGTATTATTAGTAGGCATACCTTGTGGGATGACGTACCATAGAATGCACTGGTTTGTGTGAAATGCATCTTTTCCAACTCCTCTTAAGAGTGTAAATCAAGTAATCAATAATGGTTAAACTATATACTGCAGGTGAAGTTGCGTTTCTTTGCTCATGGTTGCAGACACTGCACTTCAGCTTTATTGTTAAAATGGTGTGAAAGCCGAACATTAGCCTACCTGTTATTAATATCAGTAGCTTTTGTTTTTTTTTAAACAGGTTAAGAAATAATCAATTCCAGGACAGCTGTCACATTGATTTGGTAAAATCTTATTTTAAGCATCAATGAACAACATTTTATCAAAGGTGTTAATAAAAGGACAAATTAAATTCCATATAAAGCAATACCAAGAGTAAGATACAGTATTTCATCTAGTTAATGTTGTAGATGCATTTCTTCGATTTCTAAACATTGTATACGGATAATTTCAAACCTAAGATAACGCTAACATTCGGTTTACTGATAATTTGACACGAAGTCAATCACCATTCAAGTCCGACGGGGGAAGGTTTTAATCAAGGGCACTAGTGGAGCAAATGCCCCTAAAACATAAACTCAATGTACAGCTGTACCAGGTAACTATTCAGAGGCGCGCAAAAATTAATTTATTTGGAATTTTAAAAAAAAAAGTAGTCTTGCATTATAACAAAAAGTAAAAGGAATATGCAATTAGAGTTGTCATAGCGCCACTGAACATTGCATTCTGCCGGCCGTGGATACTGGCGCTTATACAAATTCTGATTGATTGAAGTGCCAGTATAAATTATTATAGGCTATAGGTCTCCCTCCGATTAAAGACCACTTTTGGGACAAGGGTTTCCGTGGTATTTAGCAGCTTTGATCTCTCATTAGAATAAATGAAGAAATTTGTTAATTTGGGACAACAGAATAGTGGTCTTTAATTGGAGGTGGTCCTTAATTGGAGGGCCTTTCATTGGAGGGAAACCTGTATTATTATTCAAAGTATTATTGTACTCATGAACTCATTCATCAAACGCTTTTTATCGTACAAAACAACGGACCAATAAAATAATCATTTTAATGGTTATTCCGAATGTACTGACAAACGTAATACATTTGCTGTATATTTTTTTTTTATGAGGGGAACTCATGAACTAGTCCTGTTTAGTGCGTTGTAGTGGGGAAATAAATTATAATTATTTGAATAGGCCTACAATACAATACTGACAAAACTCTTGAGCTTCATCTACACTACAAATTTTTCTTTGACAAAATTGAGTGACAGTTTGTGTTTTCCTTGAGCAAGGCATTATTTTTTTTGCGTTGCTTCTCTCCACCCAGGAGTATAAATGGGTACGGTTCCTAGTGGGGTTGCCTGACTGCGCCAATATGGCAGCAACACTTTAGCATGTGGACCGAATGGGGAAAATACTTGCAGAGCTTTGTAGCTGCAAGGAACAGTTCTATACAGGCAACTAACCGATATACCGTAAAACCTCGAATAGAAGCCCTGGGCCTCTTGTAATTTATGGACCCTTGGACGGCCTTCTTTTTTTAGATGTGGCTCTTTTCGAGATGGGCTTCTTTTCGAGATTACTTTTTGCAAACTGAAAAAGGGGCTTCTTTTCAAAATGAATGCTGTACATTTTATAACTGCTACTCTTTAATAAGCCTGTTAAAAAAATGTTAACCATGCCAATACAATAAAATACTATTACTGACACGTTATCATAATCATCAAAGGTAATGCAAATACGCGAACCAAAAAAAACCCATATTATTTTGAATAGAAGCCCATGGGCTTCTTTTTCCAGATTGGCTTCTTTTCGAGATTACCGTACTTTTGAAAACTGAAGAGGACGGCTTCTTTCCGAGATTAAGCCCATGGAGCTTCTATTCGAGGTTTTACGCGGTATGGCATAATGACGTCATAATAATGTCATAATTACACCTAAATATGGGCATATTGCATTCAATTGTCACACGAAATTTGAGACTGTGAATAGCTCTCTGAAATCACCCAATCAGTGACAAATTTAATCAGCCATCAAAGTCTTTATTGTTAATGATTCTCTACTCTTGGGTATTCTATTACCATGTTAATTGTTAAGCAAAGAATATTATGTCGATAAAAGTACTCACATTGACAGAATCAATGGTAATATCGATAGAAATGTATCCTTTGTTTCTGTTATATTTATTAATGCATACAAGAAACGTTTAAAGGCTGATATAAAGAATCACAATTGCGTCTGTGACAGTGTAAAGAATTGCTTATACTATAACGATATTCATACAATCATTAATTTAATTAGAGCATTTTAAATTCCCGTACCTTTGGGTTTTTGTATAATGGATGCGGGTTTCTTTTGATTAATTTTGTATTGTAAAGTTTTATTGTATTTTATATATTTTTACCTTCTCTCAGCCTGGGGTATATGTTGAATAAATTGAATTAAATTGAATTGAATTGAATTTTTTTTTAAATTACAATAAATGATTTTCTATTCGGGGATAGACCACAGTGTATATAGTACCTGGTGACGTACCATTGAATCCATTTTTTAATAAAATAATAATAATTTAAAAAGCTGTAGTGAAAATGTGGTTAAGCCCCCTTTCCCCAAGTTTTTAATAGGCCCTATTAAAAAAATCTGTATCTCATTAACCGTTTACAGGTTTTTCGTCAAACACCCTTTGGTGTGTCATGAAAATCAGTTGTACAACATACCGGTACTGTATCTGGAGCCTGGCTTTGATAAAGTATCAAATCAAATGTATGAATAATATATGAATAGGCATATATGAATGAATAAATGAATGAATGAATTAATTAATGATTAGCGGGTTGATGTCTAGATTAAATAAGCTAATTATACCAGGCCTCAATTTATCACGATTAAAGTATTTCTCCTCAATCTCAGATAGCAGCAAAAATTAGGCTGCAGGGGTGACACAATTACAAAATATAGGCCTATTTTCTAATTTATTACAAAAGAAACCCTCAAAAATTTATATAAACATTTAACAGCTAATTTAATGGATTAGGCCTAAATCGGTATAAACAGATCGTGTTTTTTGGGTTTTTTTTCTGATTTACATGCCTTAACAGACCATGTTATTCCCAACCAATTTAAATATCTGTAGAACTGGTTTATTTATACAGTAAACGAAGCAAAATTAATGTACGTATGCAAAATTAGCAATCGGAATAGTGATTTTATTTCTGCATTTTTTGCTCAAGATGGTACCATGTTTAACGATAGAGATGATGTTACATGAAGTAAGCTTTAATTTCATGGCTAAATGAATTGTTTACTTACGTAATCAAAAATATGAAAATAATTTTAAATGACGTAAGATTGAATCTGGATTTATTTTACTCCAAAAAATAGTAATTATTATTATTATTATTGTCATTAGGACTTAGTGACCAAAGGAGTGTTTTTACTAATGTGATCACGAATACGAGCAAAAAATAACTATATGGGTGGCGCAAGCCTTAATTACAAAACAAAATAAGTAATTATTATTAATGTCATTAGGACTTAGTGACCAAACGGATGTTTTATTAAATGCGATCACGAAGACGAGCAAAAATAACTATTTGGGTGGTGAGAGCTTAAACGATAAAACAAAATAAAACAAAAACTTAATGAAAATTAAAAGTAAAAGCAAAAAATGTTGCCATTTATGCCTGTTTAAATGCGAATAATTGTAAACGCCTACCTTATAAAGTCGTCGTTTGATTTTCATCGTGACAGCAAAACGATACCTCAGCAGAAATGGGAAATGCTCCTACCTGTACGACGTCTGACTTTCAAATGTTGTACGAAACGCGCTTCAGTAAACACTACTGCAGCGAAGCTCGATTAGCCGGTTTCATTATAAACCCCTGGCTATGTCGTAATTCACTGGAAACGAGGAATGCTATTGCAAACATAGCTCGTTATCCGGAAATACATTTATGGATTTCCCTGGTTTCGGTTTCGATGAACCAGAACAACGCCCTCAATACGATGGCTTTCGTAGCAGAATACGGCTAACTGAACCACCGCCACGATAAACACTCCTTTTTTAAAGAATATTTCAACGAAGCGGTATGTATTTGATGGTATGGTACCTGAAAATGATAAATATATGAGTTATTTCATATTTTTATACTATTCTATTATTTAATATCAAATAAATGATTGTCCAATACTCCGAAATATCGCTTTAGTCAGAACAGTTCGTTTTCCGAGAAAACCAACCAATCAGCAGGCATTGTTTGTATACCAGTCTGCGACGGATGCGGTCTGTATTCATATCATAAATCGGCTTAGTACATAGCCAGTTCCAATACATCCAGGCACCTATCATTTCGGAGTAAACGTTCCTGGGTCAGTGGGCCTACAAAATTGGATTCACAAATATCTAGGAAAAGCTGAGTGGCAGTTAATATAGCAAAGGAATCGATGTGTATATTATGATTATTATTAATAATAATTTTGTAATTTTAATGTACAATCTACGACCTAACAACCATGAGTGAATTCGGAGGCGTTGCATCTAGGCCTATAGTACGTAGGTAAGTAGGCCTACTCAAGTCCTAGGATAAAAGGGTTTCGCGCTGGTGAAGAGGTGTGTATCAGCCATGCTCGAGCCCCCATATCAGGCCTACAATTAAGGAGATTGAATGTGGTAAAAGTATGATTAATTTTTGTATGGATTATTCAGCCTCTCTAATTCATCATACTACGGCGCTCTGACACTCCCCCTTATTATTTTTAAGGGTATTTTGCAGGCATATGATTAGAAGTGGGGTAAATCGGGAGACGAGATCACCCATCCCATGCAAGAGAATCTGGGCAATTTGGAGGTATTCTGAGATGTAGAACGCAAAAAGGATTAGACTAGTGTATAT
>NW_022739772.1:210241-220174 GCF_011630105.1 Anneissia japonica
CTTTGGGGAACTTTGGTCCCCAGTCGGGCAAATCCTGGATGGATACATAGCCATCCTTAGCGGAGGTAGCCCGGGAGGTAGGCTAATAACTGCCATGAAAGTGTTAGGCCTGTTATTATCCTAAAAAGTAAGTTCTGACATAACTATTTTCCGTCTAGTTATATGCCTATATACTTACCATTCATTAAAATAGAATATTTGTTTACCGTGTGATTTTCATTTTTACCCTCTGTTTTCAGCCGTTAACCATTCTCTCTCCACTCTTGCTCGAGTATCATATTTGCCTTTCGCATATTCTTCATCTTTATCTCACTTTTTTGGTAATAATTTAGGCCTATTTCATTGAATTAACATCGTTCTCTGTTTCTCTGAACGTATAATTTAATATAAATAGGCCTATGATCAGAATTGCATATGGTTTTTCCCAAATACTTAGTATATGTATATATATATAATTACATTACTCAAAAGGTCTTAAAACTCGACATTTAACACTCGAGATTTATTTTTATCTCTGGAATTTCCATCGCTATACTCTTTCTTTTCGTAGGCCTGCTCACTTCCACGGGAGATGATACAGGCCTATCATCATGACTTTCACAATGAAGCTATGGAGCCAAGAGTAGGCCTATATATATATATATATATATTTTTATTTTTTTTTTGGTAGCTTCCGAGTATTATAGTACAATGCTTACCTTTATTGTGTGTCGTCACTCCTGCGCAATCTTTCGACGTTGTGTTGTGGTATGATAACCAAAGCAATGTGTGTTTATCACGTGGCCTTCTGTTTTACATTGACACCGTATATTAAGTGAATGTCTAATATCAAAGAGTATAAATAGCTTTTTTTTTATCAAATGGATATACTGTGTAAACAACTGGAGATAATCGCTGCTTCTAAGCTGTCGTCATCTTCATTATCATCATTATCTATTTTTGTTATTACTTTTATGATTGTTATTATTAATCAAACTTAACCTACTGTTATTGTTATGAATATAATAATAATCAACCAGAATCAACCAAACAATTCCTTTTATTTCAAACAATCTCAATCAAATGAGAAATACAAAACAAATGAGGTTGAAATTGAGAAAAGAAACAATCAGATGAATAATTCTTATTTTTATTGTCATTATCATTATTTGTTATTATTTAGTGTTTTTGTTTATTATTATTACAAATTGAAGATGATAATTATCAGATGATATTCTGAACATCATCATTATCGTCTCTATTTTTGTTATTATTTGTATTATTATTATTATTTGTATTATTATTATTATTATTATTATTATTATTAAATGTAATAATAAAAATAATAATAATTATTATTTATTTCATGTCATCTTTTATTTCAGAATTTTATAGCTTTAGAATAACACAAGCATGATGATCAAATATATTAACAAGAAAAAGTAGGATAACACAATTAGCGGCATTTACATTTTACAACACAAAAATACATTTTCAAAACCAAAACGAGGGGAACGCCACAATCAACAGAAGAAAACGTGACTCCAGAAACATTCAACATAAGGTATAACAATTACCCAAAACAATATCATCAACTTAAACTACTTTGACACACTGTCATTTTCGTTTGAACTGTGGAACCCGGGGTAGGATCGTTCAAAATACCTAAGGCCGAAGCCTGCATACCTTAAACTATTCATCCCGAGATAGGAACGTTACATCCCAAGACCAAAGCCTGCATACCCCAAGCTATGCATCCCGGTGTAGGAACGTTATATCCTAAGACCGAAGCCTGCATAGGCCTACCCCAAACTGTGCATCTCGGTGTAGGAACATTACATCATGTAAGGCCGAAGCCTGCATACCCCAAACTATGCATCCCGGGGTAGGAACATTACATCCTAAGACCGAAACCTGCATACCCCAAACTATGCATTCTGGGTTAGGAACGTTACATCCTAAGACCAAAGCTCGCATACCCCAAACTATGCATCCCGGGGAGGAACGCTATATCCTGAGACCAAAGTCTGCATACCCCAAACTATGCATTCCGGGGAGGAAGGTTAAATCCTAAGGCCAAAGCCCGCATCATAATCATCATCATCATCATCATTATCATAATAATAATAGTAATTATTATTGTTATTATTATTAAATATTATTATTATTATTATTATTGTTATTATTATTATTATTGGCTTTTTCCCAGCAGTAGCTGGAAAGGCCATTTTTTTTTTCTCTTTTTCTTGCATACTTTTTCCCTCTGTTTTTGCACTGGGTTTTTCTGGCCGGATCTTTGGTCACTTCCCATGCATAGACCTTTTCCGTGCTTTGCCGAAGCATAGACCATTATGTCAAGGATGTGCCTCCTAATATTTGCTGTCAATCTAGGGTGAGGTGTGCATGTGAGGACCAGTTAGAAGTTATTTAAGGGCAAACAGTGTACACCAGATATTTTAAACAAAAAAACAAAACAAAAACGCGTCAATTGACCCGAATGCAACTTTTGGGGCGGGAAAGTTTAACTAAGTTACAAGGGAGAAATTATTATGTATAGGGACGATCCAGTTAAGGTTGTAAATTTGAGGGTCATTTAAATTTTGAGGTCTCGGATCTAAATCTCTTTAAAAAAATCAATGGATAATAGAAACTTTGTATACGGTAACTGTTTGTCAAGGTCAGTAAAGAAATGATTACATTTTTGTGACAATCCGGAGTAGGTTTGGATCTGAGGGCAATATTCAAAGAGGAAAACGGATCAACTGATCTGAATGAAACATTCGGGAATGTTTAACCAAGTTACAATTTTAAAAATTAATAAACGGTAATTAAACTTGGATATTAACGCTAGCTACAGCTAGGTTAACGCAAAATTACCACCGGACAGGTCAAGCCCCCCCCCCCCGGCCATCCAGAGGTTGATTTTTTTTTTTTTAATCTCATTTGGGAGACGGGGGACCTCCTCTCAACCCCTTCCTGCAGCTCGAGCCTACGAGCTCAAGTCCCCATGTGGGACAACTTAGCCGCCACCCTCCCCCCCATAAAATTTATCCTAGAGTCGCCACTAGCCATACATATCACACTAAAAAATCAACCTGTTGCCGCGCTATTCGAGTCTTAACAGCGTCAAGTGATTTTTTTTTTATTCTTCGTTTTATAACTTATTATTTCATATATATTATTTTGTTTTTACTCAATGGCCTATCAGTTATCATTATGAAGGCAATGTGGCAAAGCCTATGTTTTGTTTCACATACATAGTAGGCCAAGTCTAGTTTAAATATTTGAGTTTGTTTACTTAAGCCGCCCCCACCCATCGGTCTGTCTCTTATACACATCTGAATTGCATATGGTTTTTTCCAAATACTTAGCCCCCCCCCCAGAAAACATTTACTCTAGCTGCTGCTCCGAACAATGACAGGAAATGCGATATAGCTTATTTCCAGTTATGTCTCTTCTTTACATAGTTCGTAAGTACCACTTGAGTGCCACGGATTCTAAAATACTGTGTATGTATGTTAATGAATGATGAACATGTTATGTATTAGTAATATAGTCTTCATAATGACATGTATCCCTTGCCCAAGCCTGCACCGCATCCGCCGCTGGTGCCGTCAGTCATCAGTCGCCTCTTCGTTATGTCAATACTCGCCACTAGATGCAATGAGTTACACTCGGAAAACAACCAGACTCTTGTTAACTATGCCAGAGTAGGTTGTCTTGTTTATTACTAACAACAAATTACATTACTTAAGATCAACTGTCATTCAAGATACAAAATGAATGTATTGTCTTTTCAAGGAAAAAATCTTGCGCTTTGTATATTACACAATTCAGGGGCGGATCTGAGTGAAGATTTAAATGGGCGGGGGTGAAAATGTTTCCAAAAAATCCCAAAAGGAATGGGAGGCCCTCCCCCAGGAAATGTTTATGGCGGGAAATGAGCTTTCCCGACTTCTGAGGTGTCTTGTAAACTTTTAAGTTCTTCAAAATTCAAGATTTTGCCCCTCTTGAAAACGGTCAGGTAAATGTTCTAATTTTTATTACAGTAAATATGCCTCTTATTAGCCCCCCCCCCCCCCCCCCCCCCCCCCCCCACTCAGATCCGCCAATGAGTTATTAACCACCAACCAAACACAGATCAAACTAAATACGTTACCGGTACACCACATAGACCTAATGATAAAGGTACTATTCTAAACGCTCACTCTCATCAACTATCTGCACTCACTCATGGCTAAGAATAGGTAGGAACTACCGTACGCCTTTGAGGTTTTTAGGAGGTCGGCTTTACCCACCAGTACCAGAGATTAATGGTATATACTCGCCATGATAGTGAGAGGTTGCATGTTCAAATCCTGCGGCCAATGATTTCATACAACTGAAGAAGGAAGTTTCAGTTAAAGAGCTATGCTTGATACAATTATTAACATCAAGTAGCGCATCTAGAAGTCTTGAAATAGGGTTGCTGATGGTGGGGCGTGAAGGTGCGTTCCCCGCGATATGCTTCTATATACTTCAGCTGGTGATCTTTCTATAGGAAGGCTTCAAACGAAAACCAAGGCTCCAGGAAATAAATGAGTCAAACATAGATTTCGTGTCCATTCTTACACCACCAACGCATCGCATTAATCGCACTTGAGTTATTTTAACATAATGTTATTTTTCTAAACAGTAGGCCTACCGTACTCGCGCGAATAAGTACGGTACGGCATTAGTCAGAAACAGTGCCTAGTTTTAACTGTACAGGTCTCCATAGCCTCCAATTAAAGACCAATTTTCAGACCGGGGCTTGCATGGTCTTTAGCAGCTTTGGTCCCTAATCAAAATAATAAAGATTAAAAACATTTCCTAATTTGGGACCACAGGATAATAAAGTTGTCTTTAACTTGAGGGGTCTTTAATTTAGAGGGAGACCTGTATTTCTTTAAGTACAAAGAAGAGATGGATTCAAGGACAGCTTCGCCCACTCCCATCCCCTCCCCTCCCCCACCCCCCACTTTTTTGAAAGGTTTTGAAAATGAAAAAAATAATTGGGGGAAAGGATAATAACATTCAAATTTCAAGCATAATGAGTGCCAATTTATGCCATCTAGAGGTGCTATCAAATATACTGTACCTCGACCCCTAAATGTAGCAGAGGTATGCCTACCGGTATCTACACACTCCCTCTGTTGTTAGGCCTACCTCACCAATTTCTGGACGCGGGGTTCCCGGTACGCCGCCCTCGGCGGCGTGTGCAAAGCACAACTCGGAGTCAGAAGTGGAACGTGAAATTTCAATATGGTTTCGTAGTCAGATTTGCGAGAAAAACTTCAGCTACCCGTGTTTCTCGACTGAGACGTCAGTGGGAGCTGTAATTTGTATCAAGGAGATGGTGCTTAATTCGTATTAAGGGAATTTACGCCCACAAACCTTGTAGTTATTAATATTTTGGTTATAATAGATCATTTTTATTTTTTGGTGACGTCACACTCACAATATAGTTAGCATGCATACGTCATAAGCTAGATTACGCCACCTTTTCCTTGCAAGGCAAACTTTCCTGGCGTGCTTTTTTCATGGATGAACAAACACCACTGCTTTGCACATGGATGCCTTGCCTACCTAGGGCTACAAGAGGCGCATTGTTAGCATTGTATAATACTTAAACAACGTAGGCCTACGTCTGCAACTGAATTATTCTTAGGCCTAGTTATTTTTTTTATTCTTATTTTAATTTATTTCTTTCGAAAGTGTACTTTCTATCACATATAATTGCACTGTCTACTTAGGCCTATGCCTATATGCCTCATCGTCCCCCGCTACACAGTACTGTACATCAGTAGGCTAGTCCCCCCCCCACCCCACGCTGCAGTACAGACGTTTGCTAGGCAACAGAACGCGAATGCGCCTTCCTTCCCAGGTGTTCATGTAACATTTGCATATTGTTAGCTAACCAGTTGTGTGTATTCCTTTGAGAAAATGAGTACTGCGGCGTACTCATTTTCACAAAGCATTTGCATCCCCTCTTGGAAAGCGGGAACTTCGAAATAATTGTCTTCATATCTTCGCTAATTAATCACCGTAATTTAGCTTACACTTATGCATGGAGGGAGCACTTAAAATGTACAATAATCATTTCACTACCCGACAAACCCTGAACTTTATTCATGCATTACATAAATACTTCCTGTACTCCAACATCACTAGCGCATGGTAACAACCAACTGACTGCAGACCATTTCCGGTCACACAATACTCTCCATAACGCAGCATTCCCCAGTTCCGGCACCTCTGGATCCTCCACAGTATTGTAATATTCTTTTTTGTTTTTGTTTTTTTCAACAGACGGTAGCGTGTGCTATTATAAATAATGCACAAATGTCGATTTGTTATTATAGAATGCAGTAGTTGATTTCTGTGCGGAAAGACACATATCAAGCTGCTATCGTGTAACAACCGCGTCGTTTAGTACTTTTGACTCCAACATGTGCAAGCGCCATCTACGTACAAACTGAAATAAGTAATCAACGAAAGCAGAATGATCGATCGAATACCGCGCCGTACTCGCGCGAATAAGCGCCCGGGCGCTTAAAATATTTTTTGCACTTTTTGAGGGGCGCTTATTAAACAGGTCGCTTATTAAAACAGAGTAGAAATTGAGGGGGCGCTTATGGAAATACATGAAAACCGAGGGGTTCTTATGAGAACTTATTAAATTCAAGAGGCACTTTTGAATGAAAAATTAGGCCTAGGCCTATTATAAGGGCATCGGGGAAACCGAAAATTACGAATGGTGTGGTGCGGCGAAAAAGATAATCGTCCAGAGAGCATGGATCGTCATGACAAGAATGTTGTGAGTATAACAGCAGAAAAGCAGATGAAATTAGTGGTGGTGTGGTGGTGATGGTGGCCGTTTGAGATTTGCAGGATGGATCATTGCAGGTTTTCTTGAAAACTCAGATAAGAATGTGTTGAAGGTGCAAATTGTCGGAAAGGGTGTAGGACTAGGCCTAGACAAATGTAAAAAGATGAAAGTTGGAAGTATACTGTCTGTCCAGGGAGCTCTAATCTGTTCAAGAGAAAGATCATCATTTTGATATTGACCTAGGAGAATGTAATTCCACTCCGCAGCTCAACTTATGTCAACATCCAGTCTCAGGATTGTTTGGATTATTGACTTGATAAGAAAAAAATCACGTGATATTATTGAAGGGCGCTCATTCAAACGGGGCGCTTAGGGAAATTTTCACGTTTCACTTATTCCAGAGGGGCTCTTATTCGGTACCTACTGTAAAGCCAATTGGAGTAACGTTGTTTTTTTTTCATGGACAGAATGAAGCTCTCGATCTGCCCATGAACTTCTACCTCGTAATCATGGGTGTGCCCCTACAGTAATATTTGTATGCCTCAATGTGTACACACTTCGAACTGTATATAGGTTTTCTTGTTGACGTCACCGTAGATTACCAACCTACCTATGATACACCACATTCAAAGATGTCCACAGACCATGTAAAATGTTCCACTGCACAGCTGTTGCTGCTACTACTAATAATACTACTACTAACTACTCCTACTACTTACTATACTAGGCCTATACTGCAAGGCTACTGGTGACTGCTACTACTAGTACCGTACTCTACTACTACTAACTACAATGGACCTATTAATAGGTCCATGCTACTACTACTACTACTACTACAGTATTTTCAATAGGCCTACCGATCTTTGCTTTCGTGGATATAATACTGTGCATTTACCGTATTCAAATAAACACCCCGCTTTGAATTAGATAAATTCATAAAGAAAATGTTAAATGAATTTTTTTTTTAAAAGGACCTTTGCCGTGATATTGTTTTATCAATGCCGTGACCAGGATTCGAACCTGGGTTATTGCGGCCACAACGCAATGTACTCAGTCTCATAATCTGAAGGTCGTGAGTTCGAGCCTCACAGGGGGCACTATTTTTTGTATTATAAAACAGTTATATTTTATTTCCATAAATTATAGTTATAATTTTTTATCAAATTTTTTTTTTCATTTTTTTAATCCTAAGCTTTCTATTAAATTATTCATTAATAATTTACGATATTCCATTATTAATAGTTATAATGATATAATATAATAAAATAGTACAGTAATAATAATAATAATAATCACGTAAAAAAATTAAATAAACACCCTGTAGATAAAATTATGTAATTATATTGTCATTAGCTTCTATTAAATTATTCTTTAAAAAATTATACCGGTATTTCATTTAAGTAGGCCTAGTATAATAATAATATTCACCTGACAAAATAAAAAATCAAAGGTAACTAAATTGTATAGCGTACGGTAACACATCAAGCAAAAATAATTAATAAAAAAAAAGGACCATTGCCGTGACATTGTTTCATCAATGCCGTGACCAGGATTCGAACCTGGGTTATTGCGGCCACAACGCAATGTACTAACCACTATACGATCACGGCGCGCTACTTAGTCCTGATGTAAACTAAACCAAACACAAGAAAGTCTAATCTTAACAATGAATATTGTTATTATTCCATTTGATTGCTCTATGTAACGTGTAAACCGAAGTACGGTAATAGATATTGGTTCAGGTGTATGTAGAATTTGTTTTCGGACAAAATAATATATATCTACAGTACTGTTATATAGGTCTATTTGCAATAAATATAGATCTATTTTAGAATACCTAAAGTATACCTTCTTTTTCGTGGAAGTTTATAATAACCCCAAATAAATAATTATCATTAGATTAAGATGGATGAAATTTAGCCGTTAAAAATACCTTAAAATTATTTTCTTACTACTGTAAGCATAATGATTTTATAGCTCACCATACCGTGCGATTGGGAAAGAGAAACAAAAAGCCGGGAAGCAATTGATTCCAGTTGCCTCCTTGGCGCAGTCGGCAGCGCGTCAGTCTCATAATCTGAAGGTCGTGAGTTCGAGCCTCACAGGAGGCACTACTTTGTGTACTATAAAACAGTTATATTTTATTTCCATAAATTAAAGTTATAATTTTTTATCAAATTTTTTTTTCATTTTTTTAATCCTAAGCTTTCTATTAAATTATTCATTAATAATTTACGATATTCCGTTATTAATAGTATAATGATATAATATAATATAATAGTACAGTAATAATAATAATAATAATAATAATCACGTAAAAAAAATTAAATAAACAACCTGTAGATAAAATTATGTAATTATATTGTCATTAGCTTCTATTAAATTATTCTTTAAAAAATTATACCGGTATTTCATTTAAGTAGGCCTAGTATAATAATAATATTCACGTGACAAAATAAAAAATCAAAGGTAACTAAATTGTATAGCGTAACACATCAAGCAAAATTAATTAATGAAAAAAAGGACCATTGCCGTGACATTGTTTCATCAATGCCGTGACCAGGATTCGAACCTGGGTTATTGCGGCCACAACGCAATGTACTAACCACTATACGATCACGGCGCGCTACTTAGTCCTGATGTAAACTAGACCAAACACAAGAAAGTCTAATCTTAACAATGAATATTGTTATTATCCCATTTGATTGCTCTATGTCACGTGTAAACCGAAGTAATAGATGTTGGTTCAGGTGTATGCAGAATTTGTTTTCGGACAAAATAATATATATCTACAGTACTGTTATATAGGTCTATTTGCAATAAATATAGATCTATTTTAGAATACCTAAAGTATACCTTCTTTTTCGTGGAAGTTTATAATAACCCCAAATAAATTATCATCAGATTAAGATGGATGAAATTTAGCCGTTAAAAATACCTTTAAATTATTTTCTTACTACAGTAAGCATAATGATTTTATAGCGCACCATACCGTGCGATTGGGAAAGAGAAACAAAAAGCCGGGAAACAATTGATTCCAGTTGCTTCCTTGGCGCAGTCGGCAGCGCGTCAGTCTCATAATCTGAAGGTCGTGAGTTCGAGCC
>NW_022739772.1:221035-225050 GCF_011630105.1 Anneissia japonica
TAATAACCCCAAATAAATTATCATCAGATTAAGATGGATGAAATTTAGCCGTTAAAAATACCTTTAAATTATTTCTTACTACAGTAAGCATAATGATTTTATAGCGCACCATACCGTGCGATTGGGAAAGAGAAACAAAATGCCGGGAAACAATTGATTCCAGTTGCCTCCTTGGCGCAGTCGGCAGCGCGTCAGTCTCATAATCTGAAGGTCGTGAGTTCGAGCCTCACAGGGGGCACTATTTTCTGTACTATAAAACAATTATATTTTATTTCCATAAATTAATGTTATAATTTTTTATCAAATTTTTTTTCATTTTTTTAATCCTAAGATTTCTATTAAATTATTCATTAATAATTTACGATATTCCGTTATTAATAGTATAATGATATAATATAATAAAATTGTACAGTAATAATAATAATAATAATAATCACGTAAAAAAAAATTAAATAAACAACCTGTAGATAAAATTATGTAATTATATTGTCATTAGCTTCTATTAAATTATTCTTTAAAAAATTATACCGGTATTTCATTTAAGTAGGCCTAGTATAATAATAATATTCACGTGACAAAATAAAAAATCAAAGGTAACTAAATTGTATAGCGTAACATATCAAGCAAAATTAATTAATGAAAAAAAGGACCATTGCCGTGACATTGTTTCATCAATGCCGTGACCAGGATTCGAACCTGGGTTATTGCGGCCACAACGCAATGTACTAACCACTATACGATCACGGCGCGCTACTTAGTCCTGATGTAAACTAAACTAAACACAAGAAAGTCTAATCTTAACAATGAATATTGTTATTATTCCATTTGGTTGCTTTATGTAACGTGTAAAACGAAGTAATAGATGTTGGTTCAGGTGTATGTAGAATTTGTTTTCGGACAAAAAAATATATATCTACAGTACTGTTATATAGGTCTATTTGCACTATATATAGATCTATTTTAGAATACCTAAAGTATACCTTCTTTTTTGTGGAAGTTTATAATAACCCCAAATAAATTATCATCAGATTAAGATGGATGAAATTTAGCCGTTAAAAATACCTTTAAATTATATTCTTACTACAGTAAGCATAATGATTTTATAGTGCACCATACCGTGCGATTGGGAAAGAGAAACAAAAAGCCGGGAAACAATTGATTCCAGTTGCCTCCTTGGCGCAGTCGGCAGCGCGTCAGTCTCATAATCTGAAGGTCGTGAGTTCAAGCCTCACAGGGGGCACTATTTTTTTTTTGTACTATAAAACAGTTATATTTTATTTCCATAAATTATAGTTATAATTTTTTATCAAATTTTTTTTCATTTTTTTAATCCTAAGCTTTCTATTAAATTATTCATTAATAATTTACGATATTCCATTATTAATAGTTATAATGATATAATATAATAAAATAGTACAGTAATAATAATAATAATAATAATAATAATAATAATAATAATAATAATAATAATAATAATAATAATAATAATAATAATAATAATAATCACGTAAAAAAATTAAATAAACAACCTGTAGATAAAATTATGTAATTATATTGTCGTTAGCTTCTATTAAATTATTCTTTAAAAAATTATACCGGTATTTCATTTAAGTAGGCCTAGTATAATAATAATATTCACGTGACAAAATAACAAATCAAAGGTAACTAAATTGTATAGCGTAACACATTAAGCAAAAATAATTAACAAAAAAAAGGACCACTGCCGTGACATTGTTTCATCAATGCCGTGACCAGGATTCGAACCTGGGTTATTGCGGCCACAACGCAATGTACTAACCACTATACGATCACGGCGCGCTACTTGGTCCTGATATAAACTCGTTCAAACACAAGGAAGTCTAATCTTAACCGTGAATGGTTTTTATCCCATTTTATTCCTCCATTTCAAGTGTAAACAGACACTAGTGAAAGATATAAGTTCTGGTTTAAAAAGATGATCTTTCCCTCGGCCAAAAAAAGTACAGTATACCCTACTGTATCCTGCTAAGTGTGTTAGGCCTACTTATTAATATACTTTCTCTTTTTATAGAAATTTGTAATCCCGCATTCAATTATCAGCTGAATTGGAAGGTAAGCAAAGGAAAAGAATGGTAAGTAGGCCTATACCATATATCCCTATTTTTATACCTACATGATATATCTAAGGAATGGACGGCCACACATTTCTCTTTAAATGATTCAATAGTAGAAATTTTTCTAAGATAATGACTAATTTCTTGCAATAAAGATGTACTCACAATATAATATAAATATCATGGGGTGTAATATATGCAAACTAATTGTTTTAGTCAATGGCTGCCAATAACTGATCTATATGTTTTAGTGGCTAAATCTAGTATTATTATTCAATTATCATGGATATATAAAAATGAAATTTAGCTGTAACAAATACCTTTAAATTATTTGCCTATTACAGTAACCATAATGATTTTATAGCGCTTCATACCTTAGCGATTAAGGAAGGGAAACTAAACCATGAAAAAAAGTTCCTCCAGTTACCTCTTTGCAGAAAGAGAAACAAAAAGCCGGGAAACAATTGATTCAAGTTGCCTCCTTGGCGCAGTCAGCAGCGCGTCAGTCTCATGATCTGAAGGTCGTGAGTTCGAGCCTCACAGGGAGCACTATTTTTTGTACTATAAAACAGTTATATTTTATTTCCATAAATTAATGTTATAATTTTTTACCAAATTTATTTTTCATTTTTTTAATCTTAAGATTTCTATTAAATTATTCATTAATAATTTACGATATTCCATTATTAATAGTATAATGATATAATATAATAAAATAGTACAGTAATAATAATAATAATAATAATAATAATAATAATAATAATAATAATAATCACGTAAAAAAATTAAATAAACAACCTGTAGATAAAATTATGTAATTATATTGTAATTAGCTTCTATTAAATTATTCTTTAATAAATTATACCGGTATTTCATTTAAGTAGGCCTAGTATAATAATAATATTCACGTGACAAAATAAAAAATCAAAGGTAACTAAATTGTATAGCGTAACACATCAAGCAAAAATAATTAATAAAAAAAAGGACCAAATGGACCATTGCCGTGACATTGTTTCATCAATGCCGTGACCAGGATTCGAACCTGGGTTATTGCGGCCACAACGCAATGTACTAACCACTATACGATCACGGCGCGCTACTTAGTCCTGATGTAAGCTGGACCAAACACAAGAAAGTCTAATCTTAACAATGAGTATTGTTATTATCCCATTTGATTGCTCTATGTAACGTGTAAACCGAAGTAATAGATGTTGGTTCAGGTGTATGTAGAATACACTATCAAGTGTTATTCCTCCATGTCACGTGTAAACCGCCATTATAGTACAGTAATAGGTCTTGGCTATATGAGATGATTTTTTTGGACAAAGAAAGTATATTGTAGGCCTATCTGCAATATAGGCCTGTTAGGCCATTTTTGAAGAAATGCCTATAATAACCTTCTCTTTCATGGAACTTTGTATTAACCCCCATTAAATTATAAGATTAAGATGGATGAAACTTAGCTGTTAACAAGTGACCTTAAAATTGTTTCCCACTACAGTAACCATAATGGTTTTATAGTGCAACATACCGTAGCGATTTGGCAAGGAAAACTAAAACCATGGAAACAATTCCTTCCAGCAGCCGCCTTGACGCAGTCGGCAGCGCGTCAGTCTCATAATCTGAAGGTCGTGAGTTCGAGCCTCACAGGAGGGAATCGTATCTTTTTTATTTCAATAAATAAATTTCATTTTCATTTCATTCTTTATGCACGAGCACCAAGGAAATTGCCAATCAGTGAACTTAATCACTATCCTAACCGCTGGTCCTGTGTACATAGTGGCTTTGTGCATACTTACTTCAGGGGCGGATCCAGAGATGTCCGAAAGTGGGGGAGATTGAGATAACACCACCCTAGGGGGTCCGGGGGCATTCTCCCCACGAAATTTTTGTTTTCTAGACGCCGCCCCCCCCCCCTCCGC
>NW_022739772.1:225070-269378 GCF_011630105.1 Anneissia japonica
TTACTTATCCACTTCGTCCGCTGGGACATAAGGCTGCAATACACCTCTCATTTCTGCCCGTGTGCATACTATTTAGAAAATGGGGTGTGGTGTGTTAGTGAAAAGGATTAGGCCTACCGGGAAACAGACATTCGATTTGTCAATCCTTGATCGTGGTCGGTTTCACTGCAGCGATTTTGGTTCAAATGAATTCGGCCCCGACACTATATCGTGTGAATCCTCCCGATCCCCACACCAAACCCAATACCACTCCCTAGTGATTTGGTTAAAGTTGGCGAATTTAGAAGGCCGAAATTACAGAGAATCGTCACTGAAATTTAACCGGTGGTGTACTGAAAAATTGTGTCATCGCGCGTAAGGCCAACATTATAGACGTAGCTACATGAATTCTTGGCCTGTCTTGCAAGCATCGCTACAGGTTCGTGTATGAACAAAGGACTATAGTACTGTATAAAGTAATAGTTAAGCCTTTATTTTTTAATTTACTTTTCTATATAACCCTGAATTGAAAGCAAACACCCCGTACAGGGGCAGTAAACCCGCCTTAATTTACTTACCTGATGCTATATATTTACTTTTGACATTGTTGTTTGTGTGCATCTCCTAACGTTTGTTGGCAACGCTAACAATAAGAATAAAAAACGATCATTTCAGCGGAAAATTGTTTTTTTTTTTTAAACCAAGATTTCTTAATGTTTACACGAGTCATAACAAAAAAGAAAAGGGAAAGAAAGTGTTTAGGATCCTCATCCAGACCACACTCATAACAATGGGCTTGATTTTAAGGCCTATGCCTATTAATGGTGTGTTATTCAAGGGTGGAGCCAAAGTAAGTGGTAGCGCCATTAGCGTCAGGGAAAACACAATTCGTCGAAGAGAATTAAAAAAAATATATATTGACCGCTATATATTGTCATAATTGGACCACTTCCAAAAGATATTGAGCGACAGCCGACCACGCCCACTTTTCTCTCGTCGAGGACATCGCGTCCCTCTTATCCCGGTCGGGGTTTGGCCATTGCAATTTACGGGCACCTACAGGTGCCGCAGCTGTAATGGGTCTGTCAACCCTACATCGTAAAAGACCCTCAATCGCCCCGTACGGTATATTTCAGTTTCCTGGGTCCGCCACTGGAAAATGGCATACAATTGCTCAGTTTCTAGGCCGTCAGAGATACCTTCTCTGGACCCCACCAAGGTGGCTTTGATGCCCCCAACGAAAAATCGGCGTCTCCTGCCCAACAATTTGCGCCCCAGAATTTATATTCTGTGTTAACACGTTGCTTAGGTCTTCGGGATTTTCAGTCAAGCCCTGTCCAGACTATCGAATTTTATTTGGCAAAAACATGTGACATGCATAAATATGGCCATGATGACATCACATCATGACCATATATAGGCACATCATGACTATATATGGGCATACATCAGGGTTTTTTTTGTCGAAGACACTTTGATGGTGTGGACGGGGTAGGAGGGTGGGGGGCTTAATGGGTATGTGGTTTTCATAGGATTTTAACTCAGGAATCTGAAAATTAAATGCATCAACCTAATCACTTGTATTTCAGCCCTCCTGTGGAAACAAAAGGAGAGGCAGCGATGGGAATTGAACCTAGAGATCTCTACGATTCATCGCACACACAGTGGCTACCACCAGCTTGGCCGACTGAGCTAAGCTGCTCTCTTAAGTATTATGAGTAATTAGGTACACGGTTGAAAATAAAATCATACACCCCTTAAAGTGACAAGACAATCTCCAAGATGACGTTATAGCAGCCGCGACGTATTTTGTAAATCTGGTAACCTGTTATATGATATATTTACATTTTAAAACACGCGTGAGAGATTCGATTCAAGTTGATTCGTCGTCATAACGACAAGAGCTGGCTCCTACAAAAGTTTTGAAAGCTAAATATTTATATAGAATTGGGTGAATAGATGAGCATGACTTGCGTTATTTGTAGCCGAGATAAATATAAGATCAAGGGTCCTCATTACTCATCTCACTCCAAGATCTAAGACAACCCAACCCCACGCCTTTCGGTAAGTCTATATTTATATGTACTTCTCTTATCTGTAGATAAATGTTATCTTATATCTCAAATTGTTATAGGCCTAGATCCACAGGTTTGATAAGTATCACGTCACTTCTGAAGGAGTCAATTATGCCTAGACAGTAGCCTACTATGTGAAATACCAGCGGAACATGTGAATATACCTAGTAATTTACACCGATTGCTGATTATTGAGACTTTTAATATCTATTTAGGATATTACACATAGATTGAGTAGTGAGTGATATGGTCAGTAAAAGTGGGTGTTCTGTTAGTTATGAAAGCTTGTAGGCCCAAATTATGTCATGTTTCCTGTATTGTTGCCTGTGTGTCATTCATTCCTGTCACTTGATGAGTCTTACGTCACTTCTTGGACTAGTAATATCAAATTAGTACAGGTCTAGTGGCGGATTCAACGTATACAATTAGTTAATCATGGTACAAAGATAAATAATATTATTTTATTCTTTTTCTAAATAATAATAACGAATATATTGCTTTAATATAAATATGTAAAAGTCTGACTGGTGTGAAAGTGCCATTTCTGGCCATAGAGGTGTCCCAATCATAAATGTTCATATCTCATTCCCAACCATGGTGGGGCTGAGGAGGTCTATACTCCACATATGGGAAACTACCGGCCTAGGCCCTTTCTATTTCGAATTCCTGGATCCACCACTTAGGTCTTCCCTTCATGTAAGGACCACTTTTGAGACCGGAGTTTACATGGTCTTTAGCAGCTTTAATCTCTAATCTTTAATTAGAATAATAAAGACAAATTACATTTGTAAATTTTGGACCACAGAAAAGTGGTCTTCAATTGGAGGTGGTTTTAATTGGAGGGGTCTTTCATTAGAGTAAGTGGGGGCCTAGTACATAACATCATAACATTAAGGAAACTTTTTTTAAAAACCGTGTGGTTTATTGAGGTTTTGATTAAATATTTTGTAATAATAATAATAATAATAATAATAATAATAATAATAAGTAATGATAATAATATTATTATTATTATTATTATTATTATTATTATTATTATTATTATTATTATTATTATTATTATTGGTAGTGGTAGTGGCACTGGTATTCATATACAGTATTAGTAATAGTATTATTAGTATTAGCAGCCTATTATTAATATTAATATTATCAATATTAGTGTATTTTATTATTATTTATTATTTTTATTATTGCACTAAATACTTTTATTATCATCACCATTGTTGCATTACCATTATTATATATAGGCCAATCAGTATATAAACATTATCATCATCATAATAAATGCTTTACTATTGTGGTATTGCGATCAAAAGCCATTTTCCTCATTTAGCCTCGCTTTGGTTTCATTAAAAAAAAAACTAAATCTAATGAAATTTTAAGAAAAACATCAAAGCTCTATCTTTTGCAGAAACGAACTCAGAACATTATCCAAGATGAAGTATCTTGTTTTGTTATTCGCCGTTGGTTTCGTAGCAGTTGCCGGGCAAGAAGGAACAGACGAACCAGGTAATTTTACCATATTTAAAGCTCAAAACAGTTAAGCAGCATCACTAGACCTGCTATTGAAAACAAGAATAGTATTTTGGCGGCGGAAATTCTGTACACGTAAGCTTACAGAAAAGTCTTGTAAAAATGGTCTTGAATTAGGGATTCCGGAACTAATGGGTCTCGAATTAGAGGACGAACTGTATTCTAATTTACGTAACTGATTCTTTAATATAATGATAAGTCTACTGCAATAAGGGAGCCTACCATTTTCAAAAATGGTGCCAAGCCCGTACGTGCTCCGCCCCACGGCTGATCGGAACTTCAGAAGCAGCCCTGATCTGCATGCGATAATCGCGTGTGACTTGAGTACCGTACTGAGTGGTCGCGGAGAATATGTTGTGACTGAGGACCTGAAGAAACAGATTTTTGTATTTGTGGGGACCGGGTTTTCAGGACCCCGGTGTGAAGAACCCAACACTGGAATTGCGTTATTTATCTTCTCACACGATTTTGTCACATTCGTGTGACAATATACATTATTATCATTATATGTATTGTTATATTAATGATCACCATCATTAAATTAGCTGGACAGTCAATGGTTGCGTACACGAGGTCTACCGCATGGGACTCAAACCCATGACCTTTCGTGTACCTGTGGGTGTTGAATATTGTGAGGTACGGTACTGTATGTGTAGGGAGAGATGAACGTGATATTATTATTATTATTGATTTTTATTATCGTTATTATTATTATTATTATTATTATTATTATTGTTATTATTATTATTATTAATATTATTATTATCTTTTTGCACTGTGTTTTTTTCTGGCCGTCACTTTAGTCACTTCCCATGCTCATAATTTTTCCGTGCTTTGCCGTATATCAAGAATGTGCCCTCTAATATTTAGTGTCAATCTATGGTGGGGTGTGCGTGTGAGGACCAATTAAAGTGATTGAAGGTCAAACAGTCTACACCGGTCAGTTGATCCGAATGAAACTTACGGGAAAGTTTAATCAAGTTACAATGATAAATTGTTATGTGTTTGTGACGATCCAGTGAAGGGTGTAAATTTGAGGGTATTTTCAATTTTTGAGGAACCAGACCTAAATATCTCTTTTAAAAATGCCAATGGGTCTAAATGAAACATTCTATAATACTTTGCAAGGTCTTGTAAAAAAAATGGTTACATTATAGTGTGGATCTGAGGACCATTTAAAGGAAAACGTCCCAGACCACATATTTCGAAAACGAATCAACTAAACTAAATGAAACAATACATTCGAAAAAAAAACAAGTTACAAGGAAGAAATAATTATGTGCTTGTGACGAATCAGTCAAGGGTGTAAATGGGAGGGTCATTTAAATTTTTGAGGGCCCACACCTAAATATCTCTTTTAAAAAAATCAATGTAAACCTTGTACAGTATATAGTTTGTCAAGGTCAAGTAAAGAAATTATTAAATTTTTGTGACGATCCGGAGTAGGGTGTAGATCTGAGGACCATTGAAAGGAAAACGTCCCAGACCAAATATTTCGAAAACGGATCAACTAATCTGAATGAAACATTCGGAAAAAGTGTAACCAAGTTACAAGGAAGATAGTATTATGTGTTGGCGACGAATCAGTCAAGGGTGTACATTGGAGGGTCATTTAAATTTTTGAGATCCCAGACGTAAATAAAAGGTTTTCAATGGATGTAAATGTAATGTAACTTTCTATAACAGTTTTTCAAGGTCGAGTAAAAGAAATGATTACATTTTTGTGACGATCCAGAGTAGGGTGTAGACCTGAGGACCATTGAAAGGGAAACGTCCCAGACCAGAGATTTCAAAAAAGAGGCAACTGATCCGAATAAAACTTTCTGAAAAATTTAACCCAAGTTACAAGGAAGATATTATTGTGTGTAGGGACGATCCAGGTTAGGGTGTAAATTTGAGGGTCATTCCTTACGTCCCAGTTAGATGGATAAAAATGACACTTTGCAGAATAGTTTTCCATGGTGAAATGAAGACATGATCCAAATTTTGGTGACGATCCGCAGGAGGATGTGGATATGATGACCATTTAAAGATTTTTTGTTGAAAGTTGATTAAATTATTTAAACGCAATTTGCGTTTTCTAAAGCACTCAAACCAGTTACAGCTAGGTTAAACTCAAAACTACCGTGATATGCATGAACAATTTTTGCTTTCAATAATTGAATCGCTATGAACTGAAAATGCGCTTTCCTATTCAAGATCGACCCATATAGCAGGCAATGGTTGTGGGTCACGATGTACCTCGCTATTACCATTGCAGCCATAGTTGAACGTCGCAGTGAATTTGGCTTTTTTTTTTCTTCATTTTTCCACTACATTAAAATTATATTGGTTTTCCGTGTTGTTTTTCCACATTATACATTTTAACGACTTTTCTTTTTGTTGCAATTTCAACTTCATTTCTCATTAAAGAAATGGGAAAAAGCCCTATGTTCTGTTGTTCAAACAGCAGACATAGTAAGTCTAGTTATTATTATTATTATTTTATTATTATTATTATTATTATTATTATTATTATTATTATTATTATTATTGTTGTTGTTGTTGTGAAAGGTTCTTTAATTTTTTTTTATTCTTCCAAGTATTATTTTTATTATTAATAATATTATTAATATTATTATTATTATTATTATTATTATTATTATTATTATTATTATTTTATTATTATTATTAGTATCACCATTATTAATATGTTAATACAGTAATTTGTTAATAAAATGTGCACTCCAATTTAACACTAAGGATAAGCAAATTAAACTGCAGTGCACATTCGTGACCACTTTTTCCAACAACCAAATAACAATTGTCAATCTTTTAACACAAAACTAGCCATCTAGTTGTAGACCGAACCCTGAGATAATACCAATTGGAGAATGAACTGTAGTTAACATCCTTTATATTTATATTTCTCTAGGGCAGGCATGTGCTTTCTGAACATGGAGAGGTGCACATTGCAAGATTTTGCAGCGCGGAATGCTGGGCAGGGTGCCAGCATATAAATCAAACCGACGATGACGGTAATAATAGCTAAGTAGTCCTAGGCCTATATGATAATAATTAATAATGGCAATTATATATCTATATTTATCAAATTAATGATAATGATCATGATTATAGATAATGATAATGAACACGAATATGGTAACAATAAAGTTAACTATACAGGTCTTCTTCTAAATTAAAACGCCTCCAATTATTAATGACCACTTTTCTGCGGCCCCAGAATAGAACACATCTTTTATCTTTATGATAATTATTTTCTAAGCTGCTAAAGACCGGGAAAACACCGGTCCCAAAAGTAGAGAAGGAAGACCTTTATTACGAAAACTGTTTTTTTCTTTTTGATAATAGTGATGATGAAATGCTTATATAGTACATCAAGTAGGCCTAGACTAGCCGTTCTCAAATTTTTTGGCCGACGGCCCAGGCCAAACAAACATCCTGGCAATTTACTCTCTTTTCTAGGATATATCGGGCTAGGATATATGTTTTTGTTCTCATTCCGAAGAGTCGACCCTCAAATTTTCTTGATCACTCAATTTTGCGTCGCCCGACCCGGAATTTGAAAATCGCCATGGCCTAGACTGTTCCGAAAAGAACTGCGAGAAAAACAGTTCTTCTCACAGACTTCTCAGCGAAGGGTCCTCAAGCATTTATCAATGTTAGGCATACTTCGTTATACAAAAATCCTAAAAATGAATATGGTTGTATAATATTGAGTTATCGTACTGCAATCCAGATATATTTTATTTTCGTTACAGGCATTGTGTGGAAGAAGTCGTGTAGCAAATGCTGCACAGAACCTCTCTGTAATGATATGAACGACATGTCAGCCGGAGCCGTAACCCCCGTCGTCAGTCTCCTCACCATGCTTGCTAACTTTGCTTTCATTCTCTTCACACGATTCGTTTAGAAAGCAAAATCAGTTTATTAAAAACAAAAAAAATGAAAACACAATTATTGATGTTACTCGAGAATAAATGAAAATCCATATGGATTCTTTAGTAAACACTTTACGAACATTTCTAAATAGATAGGCCTACCAATCCGATTTTTTTTTCTTTTCAAATAATTTATGCAATTGAATCGAAATTAAAGTTTATATTGATAAGCTAATGTATGGTCATTATATATGTATCTTGTTAAAAAATATGAAGGCCAATGCTAAACTTATTTGTTGTTTCGGATATTAAATCCGTATGTACCGGAAAGTGATTTTCTAGCTTTCCTTGGTTTTATAAAATAAAGCTTCTTAACTCTTACTTTTTTCTGAAATAAAACTGTATCCCTAAACTTAAAGTTTTGTTTCCGTTGTTATTAATTGTATGACTCGTCATAAATGTTCATCATCACTTTATTTCGCTATCACGATACAAAGATTGCAAGCTAAGTACAAATACAATGGTTAAAACAAACAAAATACAAAAAAACAAAAAAACAAAAACAAAAACAAATCTATCACAGTGAAGTATATTACCATAGGAACAGCGGCGTAACAAGATGTGGGGGTCCCTGGTTCAAGAGTACAGTCCGGGACCTTTACTAGTGCAAATATGACTGACCAGGTCAACTAAGACGTGTACCATCGATGGGTTGGTTTAGGAGCAGGGTCTCCTGATTTTATACTATTTTAACAATAAATCTTTAGATTTTCTAAATGTTCTCAGAGGGCATCTTTAAAGAGCCAGCTAGCTATTTGCTGCACTGTTGATAATAATACGATAATAATAAACATTTCTACTTGTTGGGACCAAAAGGAAAAACACATTTGATATAAGTGAATTGATTTTTATATATCGGATCAATCACTGAACAATTCAAATTCAAATCCGTTTTATTTACTCATATCATTTATAATTCATAACAATATGCAATATCAAAGCTAGGTCCGGTACTACTAAGTAAACAAATATAAATAATATAGTTAACTAATGTAAACAATGACAGTTAAATTACAACAACATATTCAGGGGCGGCTTTAGCCGGCCCCGGTCTCACTTTTTTGAAATTAAAAAAAAATGTATCGCCCGAAAGGGCTCAGAGGTTATTTTTGGGCGTCTAGAACACAGAAATTTCTCGCGGGGCATGCCCCCGGACCACCTATCTTTTGTTTTCTCGATCGTCCCCCACTCCCTCTTTCGCCCCGCCCCCTGTGAAATTTTTGTTTTTCTTTTGTTTATTGCAATGATCATCATCGAACTTGTAATACTGTAGGTGGCACTGTCAAACATGCACAGCGCCACCTAATTTTATAGCGGGACTGGAATTTCAGACACATGTTTGCAAGAATTTTACAATAAACAAGGATTTATAAATTGTAGGCCTATAATAGGCCTACAGTTTGTTTTGTTTTTACATTTACTACAAAAAGTCATGAGGCAGTGGCGGCTCCGGGATTTTCCCCACGGGGGTCACTTGGGAAATGTTGATAATGTTGAACGACCCCTGAAGGACAGATAAGATTTGTTGGTTTTTCTAGTTGTTTTAAATAAATTTTAAAAACTTATTGACACTCAGGCTCATATATTTGTTCATAATAATAATAATAATAATAATAATAATAATAATAATAATAATAATAATAATAATAATAATAATATAGTGATCATAATAAAAATAACAAAACAAATAGGCCTAGTAATAAGGCAAAAAAAAATAATACTTGTTTAGCGTCACCACCCCACCTGAATTTTCAAGCAAAATAAAAAGTTTAGAGGCGGGAATTATTTTTTTAATAAAAAAAAATGAATACTAGTATTGTCCAGGAAATTCTAATCAAAATGAAGTATAGACCTATTTTAAGTGAATTAATACAGATTTCACCAACTAGGTGTAATATTTATTGTAGGCCTATTGAAAATGATCGATTTCAACACATTTTATTCGATTACTGATACTGTAGAATAAAAAAAATAAAAAAAATAAAAAACCGCCCCTCCCCACCTAAAACTGTGTTGTGATGTGTGACGCTAAACAAGTAATATTTTTTTTATTTGGCCTAACCGTGAAAAGCACAAATTATTGATTGATTGTTCGTAATTTTTAAGAAATTTCAATCCGTATTTTTATAAAATGTGTTCTTAATTTTGTTAAAGGGTAATAATTCTGAATTTTGAACAAAATAAGAACATTTTGAGTCTAAAATTTGCGAAAAATAAAAACACTATGCCTGAGCAAAATTTGTATGCCCTAGTATTGGCGAACGCTGTGACGTCATTCATTCACGGCGTGAACTGTATGTATACGCAAACACACATGCGTAGCCACGTTTGACTATTATAGAGGGGTGGCAGGTTGCCTGAAGATTAAACTCAAAGTAAAGAGGTAAGACTATACTTTAGCTGATGTTTCATCTGAATATATAGTTGTTATAGGCTTACTCAATACTCGATCGGTGGCATAATATTATATTAGACAACACAAATGAGGCATCGCACCTTTTGAATCCTCGGCAGGCTAGGCTAGGACGTAGGCCCCAGCTGATTCGATTTGAACGAAAGCTCCCCGTAGTACTAGTAGTAGTACTGTACATTCATTCATTCGCCTGGTGTAGACAGACACGTAAGTACAGGGTTCCTTCCACACAGTGGCGTATAAGTGGGCCCAGAGAGGCCACAGTGGGCCCCTCTTAGTACTGCCTAGCACTCCTTACGGTAACCTTTTTTCAAAAAACTAAATAGGCCAAAATCCCACAAACACACTCTTCAGCAGATTTATTATTGAAAGGGGCCCTTTTCTTAACGGTCTCAGATCATTTCGGCCGCCAGATTTTTAACAATAGAAAGTATGGGGGGGGGGGCAATAGAGTTCTGTTGGTAGCGTTTTTTTTAGAATCAATTGTGCCGGCCATATTTTTGTATCCTACTTTACTTTTATAACATTTATGAGTATAAATATATAATAAAAGTGATGGAAAAGAACAAGGATAATGTGTTTTTTTAGCATTAGTTGTGCTATATTTTGTATCCTTCTTTACTTTTGTAAGGTTTATGAGGATTTCTTCACAAATAATAAAGTATATTAATTTCATTTATGATTGTGATATTGATTTTAATAATCATTCATAAGTAACTCAGAACTGTATTTTTAGGGTTGGGTTTTATGGTTTGTATAATGTACAAGATTAAAATATGAACGATAGACATGTAAATAGATGAAGATCTATCCTCGAAAAACGTATTATTTCAAATAATGAAAATATTGTACTTTACGCTTTAGCGTTATTATGTATTTGTGTATACATTGCCTTTGCAGCCACTCTCTTTTAGGGAGATAGAATGTATTAAAAACAAATTTTATACCCACAATATTAAAATTTTTAACAACTAAGGCAATAAAATTAATTCACACAGTTCTGTATTGATGCTTTTACTTTGTCATTAATTGAAATAAACTGCTTAAAATAGGCAACAAAATACAAAGTTGCCTGTACTGCAAGACTTTGCTTGTACTGCAAGTTGCCTAGTAACAGTGAAATCAGTAAGAAACATTCCAACAAGTAGGTTCCCACAACGCTATTGGGAGAAGCAGACACAAGGTCAGTCACCTACGTAGTTGATTCTTTGTACGCCGCCAAATGTAGGCGCACTAATGCTGCTTACTAGCCGCGGAATAGCTGACTGGCTTGTTCTATCTCGCCTACAAACATGTGATACTGTATATACTTTTTTATTTGCTTTTGCTTTTAAAACTTACGAAGTTGTAAGAATAAATTCTGAACAGACATAACATGGATGAAGGTCGGAAACAGATGAAACATGTGCACCTATTTTTCTAGAGATTTTTAACATTCACACACGATATATGATATCAATACATACCATATATTTTATTTGTATTTCTTTTTATCATAAATTATTCAATTTAAAAAAAAGAAAACAGTTAGGCTGCTATTTACTTGATGGGAGAATCCACCTTGCTACAATCAAATAGCTGGTGAGGGATAATGCCCATATGGCGCGCCATACAAATTCCACGCGGCCGAAGTTGTCGGCGGCCGAAGTTGTTTTATCCCCTAATGATACAGTAATTATTCACATTTTATACTACTAGGCCTACTCTATAATAAATTGTTATAGTAAACTGATTTATAATGATAATGATTTTAATTTGTTCTTTAGACGATGAGGGAATAAATTCTGTCTATAAACTAGTTCCGATTAATGGTTAATTATATGTAATTGTATTGTTATAATTATATACGTTTTCGTAAATATTAATTATGGCGGTACAGTATATGTATTGTAAATTGAAACACCTCACTACAAGACTAGCAAAAAATAGCAAAATTTAAAATGGTATAATCTTCTTTTATTGATACTAAAGTTGTAACAATCACTGTAAATATTTAACTATATACTGAAACTTACATAATAAATACAAAAATAAGCCAATTTACATAAATATCATATAGGAATAAAATATCAAATATTATAAGGGATTGTGTATGTATAATAATATTTCAATCTTTCCATTTATATATTCAAAGTCCAATCTTATTAGACTATAATTTATGGGTGTTGTCTTCAACTTAATGCACTAGTCACACTCATTTGATTGATAATACTCTTAGAAAAACGACAAGAATACGACAACAATGGTGTCTTTTCATCTGTTTAGTTCTTTTATAAGGCTATAGTCTTCATTCATGTTTTCATATGTTTTCACAGTGTTAGCATATACTTAAAAGTAACAGTTTTTAATTTAATAATATCTTACCTCATTTTTGTGGTTTAGGCGGTAATGCCAACCTTGCAGGTCGTTGTTGGTCCTTGTGCACTGATTGTAGTAAAATTTTTCACACATTGTACAATAAAAAAATATAACACCATGTATCTTTTATATCTTGTTTTATTGGTAAACAGTGTAGAAATGGGATGGTTAAATGCTTTAAATGTATATAATTAGAAAAACATGTTGTACATAAAACATATCGGAGATGGTTAAATCCTTTAAATTCATATAATATATAGGCCTAAGGAAGAAATATGCAATTATTTTTGGAGATTTCAAGGCAGCGGCGGGCGTAATAAAAATTTTTTAAAAACTTTAATTTCTTTCTGAAATTCGAAATCATTATTGGCGGGCACTATATTTTGTATTCATGTCATCAAAGTTGTACATAAAACACAAGGCGCAAGTTGTGTAAAATATTTTCTCGTTTTATTCACCAATGCACAACAGTCTCAACCACCGACTAACTAAATGTATAATACTATGAATGACAAATCCTACATGTACAGTATAAGCTATAAATGTCATCTTTCATTTATTTATTCGACCATAAACATTAAAAAGTACAAAAACCAAGAAACAACAAGACGATTTTTAACAGTTACAATTTTTGTTCATTTTCATTACGGAAGAAAAATCATGGACCTATTAATAATAAGACCTTATTAATAGGTCTATGGTTAAATGCTTTAAAAGTATATAATATATAGGCCTAGGCCTAAGGAAGAAATATACAGTTGGAGATTTCAAGGCAGCAGCGGGCGTAATAAAAATTAAAAAATCAACTTTGATTTAGTATGAAATTCGAGATCATTATTGGTGGGGCACTATATTATTCATGTCATCGAAGTTGTACATAAAACACAAGGTGCAAGATGTGTAAAATATTTTCTCATTTTATTCACCAATTCTCAACATTGAAAATAAATCAAAAATTTGAACATATCAACAAGTGACGAAAAAAAGTTGTATACTATACAGTAAATATGTTTGCGTGGATAACATGTCATCACACAAGAAAAAATAAATCAAAAATTCAAACATATCAACAAACGAAATGTCATCATAGTCAAAAACAAATGTAGTTTTAATATTCTCGTTTTAGTATTTTATTTTTTTATACCGGTACATAAATTCTTAATTATTTACTGTCTCAACCATCAAACAAAATCAACAAATGTATGAATGACATCCTACGGCCGCATATTTTTTTACACTACATTTTTTAGTCATTATCATGCAAGAAAAATAAATCTATTACTTATCAACATCAAACATTTTCACATTGTACATTAAACACATCGGAGGATGTGTACTGTACAATAAAACTAACAATACATAATTACTTATTTGGCATAGGGCCTATATTATAATAATAACACACATTCTACTGGATCTTTAAACAAATATAGTTTTAATATTCTTGTTTTATCACGTTATGTTTTTATACCGGTAAATAAATTCTTAATTAATCACTGTAGGCCTAGGCTTAGATATTTTCTCCTTGTTGTCCAGCTGTTGTATGACTAAGTTCTTCTCATTGGCGGCTGTTGTATATTCGGTGGCCTCTTTGGCATTTCATACATTTGGCACGGCTGCCGAAATGAGTTGCGGCTGAAATGATCGAACACCTTTTTAACTGCCACCCATTTTACTATGGAGCTTTGACTAGGACTTTTATGTACATGTAACGTCTGTATGTTTTCTAAGAAAACGGCAATTTCCAAGTCCGGACCAAATGAGTCCCGGAAAGGGTGGTGGAAGGGGAATGGCGGTATTAAGACTTTGTTTAGAAATGCTTGAGAACATAGACAGCAATGGAAATTAAATTGAAAATATGCTTGTTTTGGAATACAGTAGGCTTACGGTAACATGCTCCTCTCATTCTGCACTTTCTTTACTTTACTTTTGCTGAAGGTAGACCAGGCCCAGTTAGGCTACAGTAGGCCGAGCTGCCAAGCCATCCAAGCGTCACGGTAAAAGTGGCCGTCCAAACGACGGCCAGACGGCTCACTGGCTAAGCCTATGGTTCTGGGTTCATTTCCTTTTATGTGACCAATTTTCCTTACAACAAAACCATCTATGCTTCCTATAGCCTCAGCATAAACTGGCTATAAAGCTGTATGATGAAAGCTCTTTTTCCACCTCCCCACAGTTTTAAATATTAGGAAATCTGTATTCTCAATATTGCTCTTCAAGTTTTTCGTCAATTATGTTTTTTGTGTTGATACCGGTTACTACCACCACAACACTTCAAGTAAACTTGGATCTTTACATTTCCAATTCAAATGTTTATTTTTCTTATCTACAAGCAAGTGAACTTTTCAATAATTTCAGAGATAAATAAACCACTGATAAATACACAGGAGCCTACAAGTTACCTATAACTAAAATATATTTTTTGTTTTGCTTTTAAACTGTTCAAAGATTTTTTGTTTCTATTGAGAGTGGAATTTTTTTCAATTTACAAAGTTATAACCTGTAATGTTGAATGTAGGCCTACATTTTGTATGGTTTACTAACTACAGTACTAGTGGTTTATTGTCTATTTTAGGAGAAACAAAGAAGTGGTCATGTATGATTTAGATTTGTTTTTTGTTTTGTGTTTTAAATGAGGAGATGAGGCTCAGGGGTCCCAAGTTTTCTGCAGGTACTGTAGTAGTAATGGATTGGCGCTGTGCGAATGGTTTGATTTCCCAACCCCAAGATCGGGATTTCAGTCCCTTGCTGCACAATTCACATGTGTACACTTTTTTTTTATAAGAACCGAAATAAAATGTTAATTATTTTGATTACTTTCTTCTGTCAGAAAGGGACAGAATTGGTATACGATGTTACATAAACATAAAGAGGAAGTTGAGTTTTATGAATTAATTAATTAAATAATAAATGTACAGTATGTTGTTTTTTTGCCTACCAACGAGGTCCAATTTTCATTAATTCATTTCATTCAAAAAGATTATTCAACATGTTAATTGGCAGTAATAAAACTGAATCACTACGATTGTTCCAATTAAAAGTTAAATGTTAAAACTACTTGAAGTATAATTAAATGTATCATCGAATGAGGCATCTGTTCTTTTCCATTATTGCTTAGCTTGTGTACCAGTGGTGGGCATATACAGTATAAGAGTTGTGCTATACCTTTCCTAATCAACTTCATCAACCAGTGACTCAATTTTCTGATTTTTTTTGTTTCTGTTCATCTTGCTTTGTTATCTTGTATTTTCGAATGTTGTTTGACTCTTTTGGTGTTGTGACTGAATTGTTTATATTTTTTATCGTATTTTCAATGTTCTCTTTACCTGACCTTTATTAATGTAAATTTTTTAACGATTTTAATATCTTTTTATATTATAAAATGTCGCTGATTTTTTTTTTTTTTTTTGTAAAAAAAATCGCTGTAGGGCCGCACTTTGCCCACCTGTGTTGCATACCAATACTCTGCCTGGCTAATAGTTAAAGTGTTGTATGAAATGTTTTTTTTTATGTGCAATTAGTTTTTTTGAATGTTTAAATTATAATTTTTGTAAAAATCATAATGATATTAATAGTGTAATGGTAATAATTTATAGGATTTTATGTATGTACAGTATCTATGAATAGTTTTTATTTTTGTAATTTTATTCATCTCAATTCATTTTATTATGATGATTGAATGAAATATACCAGAATATATATAGGATTTCCCATAAACTAGATAATTCATAGAGTCAGCCATCCAAGGGCAGTACCAACCTGGTGGGAAAGTAGGCATGCGTAGTATACAACCTATTATCAAACTATGTTCCGACAATCACTCCTGTCCGATGCAAGTTAATGAGAAATCCAATCAAGATCGCATCAAATTTTTTCGTATGTCTACATGAGAGTTATACTGTAGCAGATAGTTATAGCACTTATACACTGATATAAAAATGATTAAAATTATTTCTATTGATCTCATAATGATGTTTCAATAAAACGAAGACGACAAATCTCTCTGATTTTTTTTTTCTCTCACCTAACCTAAGCCTACCTACTGTATGAACATATAGGCGATTTTAGGCAGCATAAAAACTAAGCAACCAAATGTAGTATGCGAGTATGAACGTCGTTCGTGGTTGTTCTTGCTTGAGTGTGTGAATAGTGGCTAAAGATAAGGCTACTGTAATAGCTGTAATTTGATACAGTATCTCGTCGTCTTTTGCCGTATCTCGTTCAGCCGTATCTTTAGACACAACGAACAAACTACCACGGTATTTTGCGGATTTCCCAAAATAAGACATGAAAATTTATATGAAGTTTACAATGAATGGTAATAATATAAATTTATCCTGTAATGTTTTATTTGGATTAAAAATTGACAATTATGGAGTAGAAACAACTCAAAAAGGTAAATTTAAAGATGTTTTGGTTGATGTTATGAACCAACTAGGCCCTAGTAGAATTGCCTTGAAAATGAGACCGTGGTCAAGCTATAGATTTTATTGCAATCAACATGTGGCAAGTCAATTAACAGCAAGTTTTATCAGATTAGAGCCTTGCCAATCCGGCCATTTGTCGGTGTTATCTTGCGGTTTGAAGCGCTTGTTTTCCCTCAGGTGACCCCGTTCATATGGTCGGTGTCAGCCTCATAACAAGCGCATGTTCGATAACTATGATATCACTGGTGTAACTTACACCATCGGAACAAGGCTTCAGTGAGGCAGATATTTGGCCTTTATAAATTAATAAAGCTCTCTGTTTCAACTGTGCAGTTAATCAATCAGTCATTCAGTCAAATACTAGATTCATTCAGTTCTATGTGAAGTCACCTAGTATTTCCCATCTGTTAAAAGGTCAATAATAATATGCTTAAAACCTTTTGTTGCTATAATAGTAACCATAAAGCTACAAAATAATTAAAGTATGTGTCTTTGCCATCTGTGTACAGATTACGACTGGTACTTAACACAATCCAACTACAATAATTAACTTCAATTAACTGGTTTTAATACTATGAATAATATTTTATGTCGCATTATATACCACAGGTTCGCACACACTTGTAACAGCAAGGGCATCGGCAGAGAAGTGCTTTTAGCTCTCAAAAAAAGTTGATGTATTGAACATCGAAGAAGCGCAAATCGAAATCCAAGGTTGGCGTACAAACTGAAAATATAGTCGCAAGAGCAGATTAATTGGAAGAGAAATAATTAGAAGGTACTGAACAGACGTCTTTGTACCATACTACAAAAGATTGGTAGTTCAGGCGTGGAACAGAAGTCGGTGTATCAAACTTAAAATTTAAAGAGTGCTAAATTAAAGGTGCAACAGATATCAGTGTATTGGACGTAAAATTATAAGAGCGCTAATTAAAAGCTGCAGTATTACTGGTATTTCAACAGAACATTGAAAAGAGAGTGAGGAGGGAGATTGCTAGTTTTTCTCTACTGAGCATTTAAGGAGCTTTGTAGCCAGCAGATTTGTATTGCAAGATGACTGTTAACAATACCGCTGAACCCACAAAACTTGAAAGTAAGAGAAGAATACAGCATTCTAAAAACTTATTTTGTTCAAGATATTAATGTACATTTTAATTTTTACTATTGAATCTATTTTACATACAAATATTAATACCAAATAGCTTTATATTTGTTAATACTTTAAATTTAACATGGTAAAAATCACTACAGTTTAGATAAAAATTATAGTTATTAAAAGTTGCATTATTAATGGAATGAAAAGTTGTTCAGTACACACAACAGGTCAAGATACTGTAAATTGAACAAGTTATGTAAATTTTAGCTATTTCTTTTTTGCCCAGGTTTTTCATCATAACATTTACAATATTTGTCAGAACTTAAAATTACTGAGGAAAGAGTATGTGTTCCATATGTTTAGGTGGAAAGCCGGTGGTAAATTTAAAAATGTGCAGGCATGATGGTATGATAGGGGGTCAAACAAGTCTGAGAGGAGGTCCAAGGTCCTAAGCCCTTTTCAGACAGAGCTGCAATACCGCAATATTGCGGTAAGCACGCCGGCATGGCTTTCTGTCTGAAAGGGTCCATACGCCAATATGCCGGCTTACTTTAGGCAACCTTGCATCCTAGTAATACTGCCACAATATTGCGGTAACGGTTACTGAAGGGGGCTCTAGAATAAAATCCCTGTTTGGTTCATGGGAGAGAAATTATGGTTTAGGGTGGACAGAAATTGTGATTGGCATACAGTGTAGAAATATGATTATTTTTCTTTTGCTTGTATTTTACAGCATGGGGATATGGTTTCCTCTTTGTGACAATCATAAATGTCGGTGCTGTACTTGGAGTATGCGTTGTTCCGATGATGAACAAGCATCTTTACAAAAAAGTGTTAATGTTTCTTATATGTCTGGCGGTTGGCACATTGTCGGCAAATGCTGTACTAAGCCTTATACCAGAGGTAAGTCTGTTTGATCCGCAACATCTGGTTAAAATTCATATTTTGCCCAAGTTCTAAGTTTATTATCGAAAGTATAACCTTGACTTCATTCCCGGTAAATACAGTATGTAGAATTAATTCTATTTTTAATGTCTGGAATTTTATGTTCTGTTTAATTGGTTTTTTTTTGTTGACTTAAGTGGAGTGTGTGATATTTATTGCTTTCTATGAAGTCATTACAAAGAAAAGACGAAAAGTGATCATAGTGATGAAAATAATACATAAACAAATCAGAATAATGTGTGGAATTTTATGTTCTGTTTAATTATTTTTGTTTGTGGAGTGTGTGATATTTATTGCTTTCTATGAATTCATTACAAAGAAAAGATGAAAAGTGATCATAGTGATGAAAATAATACATAAACAAATCAGAAAAACACCATAAACCCACCCTTCTTAAAATTACACATGGAAAGCAGAGGATGACCCTTTAAGCCTGAAGGCTTGTTTCAGAAGGGGTCCCCAAGTAATAATATCAATAAAAATAATAATCATGATAAAATAGTAATAATATTAATAAGATAATATTAATATAATAAAACAATAATAATTATATTAACATTGATAATAACAATGATAATAGTAATAGCAATAATACAGTAAATATAATAACAGTTAATAATAAACATAATACTGTAATAATAATAATAAAAACCAAACATAATGTCAATGTTTAGCCTTTGTCCTATTAGAAGGAAGATTAGTATTATATTCATATTTACATTAATCAGTCAATTATCTAAATTCATATTTGGTCCAAGTTGTTTGTTTATTATTGCAATGTAAAATTGTTTCGATTGTGTTATCTTTTCCTGATAAAATAATTTAGATTTCTATTTTTAATTTATGGAATTTTGTGTTTTGGATTATTTTTTGTTAAATTAATTTTATATTAATCATATCTTATCTCAAGGTTTTTAGTCCTAGTCCAAGTAGATAGGAAAGTATAATTTATTCATAATTAGATTACCAATAATGTTTTGTCAATTTGCATGTTAATTGTAACATTGTCTCAATTGTGTTTACTGTTACTGGTAAAGTAAATTAATAAATAATTTCTGCTTTTAATAATATGGAATGTTGTGTTAATTATTTATGTTTATTTATTGATTTAATAACAATTGTATCTCATGATTTTTGGCCCTGGTCCAATAAGAAGGAAGATTAATAGTAATAAAAAAAACCAGCGACGTCTTTAAATAATTCATGTTTGGTAAACCATGTCTCGTTTGTGTTTTATGTTTCTGGTATATTATATTAATTTCTATTTTTATTATAGAATTTCGTTTTTTGGAATTATTTTTTTTTTCTAATGGATTTAATCACATCTTATCTCATGATATTTTTTGGCCCTGGTCCAAATTAAAGGAAGATATTAGAGTGAACTCATATTTTCATTAACCATTGACGTCATATTTTAATTCATTATTTGGTTACTTGTTTATCATCCCAAAGTAACCGTGTCTTCATTGTTTATTGTTACTGGTTCAATTTTTAATATGTAGAATTTATTGTCTTCATTTAAATTTATGGATATTTACATAATCACATCTTATCTCAATATTTTTTGGCCCTGGTGTAAATTAGAAGGAATATTATAATTTATTCATAGTATACATTAACAAATCATGTATCTTGATTCATATTGTTATTATTCAAAAGTAGCCTAGGTTTGATTGTGTTTATTGTCTCAGTTAAAGTAATCATAGTTGATTTTTATTTTTAATTTACTACAGTAAATATTTTGTAATAATTTTATTATTTAATTACTAATTATTGAAGATATCTTATATTGTCTTTAATGTGTTTACTGTTACAGTAGTTAGTTAAAGAAATAAGTAATAATTAATTTGTGTTTTTTGGGGGGTTTTTTTTTTTAATGGATTACATAATCACATCTTATCTCAAGATTTGTTTACGCTGGTCCAATTAGAAAGAAGATTATAATGTATTCATATTATATTAACTAATCATGTATCTTGATCCACATTATTTCAAAGTAACCTTGGTTCGATTGTGTTTAGTGTTTAATTAATTTGCGTTTTTATTATTTTTTATGGATTTAACATAATCACATCTTATCTCAAGATTTTTGCCCTGGTCCAATTAGAAAGAAAATTATAATTTATTCATAATTACATTAACCAATCATGTATCTTGATCCATATTATTCCAAAGTAACCTTGGTTCAATTGTGGTGACTGTTTCTGTTAAAGTAATCATAATTAAAATTTTATTTCTAATATATGGTATTTTGTGTCTTTGAATTATATATGGATTTATATATTGTAGTCAAATCTGATTTATATCCTTTTGGTCTTGGTCCAGTTCTAATAAGAAAATTGTAATTCATACCAAATATGTGGTTTGATCAAGCTACTATAGAAGGATGTATTAATAAACAACTAAAATATCTGCTGGAAAAAAATTATGTATTAGCTCTATCATAATTCAATCCCACCTTTTTCTGTCTTTAATTTGTCCTTGTTTTCTGTTTATTTTCACTTTCATTGTTTAGGAAAGGCTAGGCCTGAAGTCAACACTATTTGAGCACCTGTGAGTCATGTACCTGCTAACCACTGCTTGTCGGTGGTCTCAGACTGCAGGTGAACGGTGCGATAGTGTTGGTTCCTTTGTGTTTATCTGTTTCGCATTTATTTTAGCGTGACTAGCCTAGTTGACCTACTAGAATTGAATTTGCTATTTTTCGTTCTTCGTAGAGACCACAAAAAGATAAGATAAGCTCTATTGCTCCAAACAAGGAAATTTGGTACTTAATATTGACAGTAAAAATATTAAAACAATGGTCAAATGCAGTAAAATACAGTAATTACAATAAAATATAACAATAAGATATCAGATAACAACCAATAAAACAGTCACCAAAGGACCAACAACAACAACAACAAAAAAACACTGACTAATATTATTTAAGACTATAACAAAGCTATTTTTAAGTTATTACAATATTATTGTTTTAATATTTATAATTTATTGTTACATGCACTATATACAGTACTGTAATAAGTCCCCAACCATACTAGTTTTATGAGTTCATATTCAGGAATAATGGTGTACACAATGTTGTACTGTTATCTGTAACATAGCAAAATTGAAATTATCTAAACAAAAAACAAATGCTATGTGGCTCGGAACATGGAAAAATAAAAAAGAGCAACCAGGAAATATTCAATGGAGAGATTCTTTCAAAATACTAGGAGTATACATTGGGTATAACAAAAGTCTTTGCACTCAAAAAATTGGGATGAAAGAGTAATACCTGTCTCTTATACACATCTAGATGTGTATAAGAGACAGGATATATATATCATGAGTGTGAAATGTATATGTATGTGAGTGTATTCCATACAAAAAAAAATAACAAAAAAAGAAAGAAATAAAGGAGAATGAAATTCCCATGAAAGGTAAAGGTTGGATTTAAAAGGAAAATAATATTATGTATATGTGCAGTGTATATGTATATAAATTTTTTTTTTTTTTATGAAAAAGTTAACTTGAAGAAATTCTTTTTAATGTACGATGTTAATAATGTTAATTACATCTTGGTAAAAAATATTTAGAAAGTATTACAAGTGGAAGGATGTTAAAAAAAAAAAAAAGAAAGATAGTCAGCCATTGTGGACTGACCCCTCCTATGTGCAATTGTTTTTATTTTGTATACTTCTTTTCTTTTAAATATGTATTAGAAGCTGAAAAAAAAGAAAAGTAACAAAAAGAGAAAGAAATAAAAGTGGGTTAAACTCCTACGAAAGAGAAAAAAAAAAAAAAAATGTTGTACTGTTATCTATACAGCAGCTTTGAAATTTATTTACTATCCAAATTATTAATTAATTTAATATCTACTACAATTTATCTTAAGATTAACTTGTCATCAATAAGGAAGCACAATCACTTAACATTTATTTCCTCTTCAAATTACCAGATTTTGTAGCATTAGTTAAAAAATATCACAATGCTTTTGTTGCCCTTGGCTGGGTACTATGCAGACATCAAACACATAAGTGATGTGCAACATTCTGCGCTCCCTAGGAACTATTCTTAGTCATGAATGATCAATTGTGAGTAAGATTCGAAGGAGCATTGTAACAATTTAAAATAATTTTAGAGCTGTTTTATTATACTCAGTTACATAATGTCATATTTCTGAAATTATGAATCACATGTACGCTTGTAACAAATGTATTATAACAAATACACTATGTATGTATTAATTGTAGGTTTTTCCAGGTTTAACCTGTACCTACAAAGTGGTGCAAATTTGGCATGCGACTCCCATCTGAGCAAATTCTTCAAACTCAGACAAACTTAACATTTATTTCCTCTTCAATTTACCAGATTTTGCAGCATTAGTTTAAAAATATCACAATACTTTTGTTGCCCTTTGCTGGGTACTGTACACATATCAATTACACATTAAGTGACGTGCAACATTCTGTGCTCCCTAGGAACTATTCTTAGTCATGAATGATCAATTGTGAGTAAGATTCGAAGGAGCATTTTAACAATTTAAAATAATTTTAGAGCTGTTTTATTATACTCAGTTACATAATGTCATATTTCTGAAATTATGAATCACATGTATGCTTGTAACAAATGTATTATAACAAATACACTATGTATACATATTAATTGTAGCTTTTTCCAGGTTTAACCTGTACCTACAAAGTGGTGCAAATTTGGCATGCGACTCCCATCTGAGCGAATTCTTCAAACTCAGAATTTTTATTAAAAGCTGCATATGTTAAATGAATGATTGATTGATTTGATTGATTAGTTGGGTGATGATTATTAGTCAATTTTTGATTGATTGAATAGTCGATACTTAATTGCTTGATTAAATGTTCGATGCTTGATTTATTGGTTGATGATTAATTGATTGATTAATTGATTGGCTGATGATTGATTGATTGATTGGTTAGGTGATGATTGGTTGATTGATTGATGATTGATTGGTTGGTTGATGATTGCTTGATTGGTAGGTTGATGATTGATTGGTCAATGCTTGATTGATTGATTGGTTGGTTGATGATTGGTTGATTGATTGGTTGATGATTGATTGGTTGGTTGATGATTGATTGATTGGTTGATGATTGATTGATTGGTTGGTTGATGAATTGACTGATTGGTTGAAGATTGATTGATTGGTTGATGATAAATTCATTGATTAGTTGATGATTGATTGGTTGATGACTGCTTGTTGGATGATTGATTGATTGATTGGTTGGTTAATGATTGGTGAATGCTTGATTGTTTGATTAATTGATAGCTTGATTTATTGGTTGGTGATTGATTGGTTGAAGATTGATTGATTGGTTGATGATGAATTCATTGATTAGTTGATGATTGATTAGTTGGTTGATTGATTGATTAGTTGATGACTAATTGGTTGATGATTGATTGATTGGTTGATGACTGCTTGGTGGATGATTGATTGATTGGTTGGTTAATGATTGGTCAATGCTTGATTGTTTGATTAATTAATAGCTTGATTTACTGGTTGATTGATTGGTTGGATAATGATTGATTGTTGGTGACTGATAACTGATTGATTGATTGATTGATTTGTTTATGGAATATTTAATTTATTGACTGATTTAAATCATTCACAGGCTCATGGAATGTTAGTGGATACTGAAGGGCAAATGTTTGTGTGGAAAAACATGACAGTCCTCGGTGGAATCTATCTTTTCTTTTTAGTTGAGAGAATTTTAAAAATCATAGCCATTAAGAAGAAAGAAGTAAGTACATTTTATACAAGCTACCTTAAATTTGGAAAATAATAATAATAATAATATTAATAGATACATATATTTATTATTAAAGGTGTCATATTTGCATAAATTATTTGGAAATTTCTTTTACACTTTTTCATTAGAAACGTCAAATGGCTGGTCCAGAAAAGGTATACACGGTCTACGAAACAAAAAGTCCATCCAATCACTTTACACCACAAACGTTGGATGACCATTCCAACGCACCTTGTAACGGAACCAACATCCAGTTTCATGTGATGTTGAATGGTGATGCGGAACGTGACCAGGTATGTACAGCCAAGCATAATATATCAGATTTTTGTTTGTCAGACAAATAATATTTGTACAGACTTCCAAGAAATAGTAGCACTCTCTGAATTTGTTTAATCATATTGAAAAAAAAGCAAGCGTACTACCATATGCAAAGTCTCATCAAATGTCGTTAAGTCTGACAGACTAAAATTTGATAGTGCATGTCCAGCTTATCAAGTATAACGCCTTGTCCAGACTATCAAATTTTATTTGACAGAAGAATATGACATGCCTAAATATGGTCATGTCTCATCATGACCATATATAGGCACATTATGACTATATATGGGCATACAACGATATTTTTGTCCAAGAAAATTTGATACGTGGACAGAGATTAAGACCTGTAAATTTTCTTTTTATTATTTTAAATATTTTCATTTTTATGATTATAATTATTATTATTACTGTTACATACTAATAAAAATTATAATTTTATTATTTTCATTATTATTATTATTATTAATAATTATATTTTTTTCATGCTTAATATTATGAGTACTATTATATTCATTCAGTTATAAAAAACTATTATTTTCTCTATCATATTATTATAATTATCATCCTTATCGCCATAGACATCATCACCATAATTATTTTTGTGATCATTCATATTATTTATATTTATGAATATTATACTATTACTAATAATTTAATTTCAATAAAAAGTCAATAAAAAGATTAGGTTCACTCACATATTTTGTTTTCAGATGAATGGTGATATTATAAATCATTGCAATCATGACCACTCCGACATGGACTTTAGTACGACAAAAAAAGCAATCGCATCGGTAGCGTATATGATAGTATTTGGCGATGGTCTTCACAATTTTATCGATGGCTTAGCGATCGGCGCTTCGTTCACACATTCGATCGCAAGTGGCATTAGCATTTCTATAGCAGTGATATGCGAAGAATTTCCGCATGAGTTAGGTATGTACAACCTGAAAGGTTTTATCAATTTTTATTACTTTAATAATCTTTAAAAACTGTTGCCAAATTTATGGATTGATAGACTGATTGATTAACTAGTAAATGTGTTGTATAATAGGTTAAAGGCTTGTTCACACTATGACAATAACGATCAACAATAAAATGCTAAAAAGCAATTGTTCATACAGAAAATAAAAGAAATAAGAAAAGTTTTCACACTAGCATGATTCGACAACGATTTATCATGTATGCGGTTAAAAAAAATAATTTTACAAATCAAATGCATCATAAACATGGGAAAAGAATAAAATCATAGTAGTAAAAACGATTTTATCTTTTTCCCATGATTATGACGTCATTTGATTTGATTTGTAAAATTTTTTTTTTTATCATATACACGATAAATTGTTATCGAATCGTGCTAGTGTGAAAACTTATTTCTTTTATTTTCTATATGAATAATTGCTTTTTAGCTCTTTGTCATTGACCATCATAGTGTAAACAGGCCTTCAAACAGGATCGCTATTTCTAATATACAGTTTATCTTATTTAGACCAGCGTTCTTCGAACTTTTTACCTTATGACTACTTGAGATTCTAGGCTCCAAGCCTTGGCCCAGCAGAGCCAGGGACCAACGTACCAAAAAACGGCAAGAATTTCCGTTTTGTTTCCAAAATTACCTCTACTTTCTTATGATATACAATAATTTAATATCATTATCTGTTTTATTAGTGACAAAATTTGTACAAACTGCATATTTACTATCAATGAAGCAGTTTTACAAAACCAAATCTGATTTTTTTTTTCTCCAACAATGCTTTGCGGCCAAAAATTGGACTGCAGCCCATAGTTATAAAAACCACTGATATAAAAAAATTGCTAAGAATAAATATTATAAAGAAAGTGGTATGATGATGATGGTGAAAATTGCTTTATTCTCAATTTCAATAACTGATTTTTGTTTTTAACTTGCAGGTGATTTTGCTATATTACTTAAATCTGGTCTGTCAATTAGGCAAGCCGTGATGGCTAACCTTGCCTCGGCTGTGACATGCTACTTAGGATTGGTCCTAGGCATCGTCCTAGGTGAAGTTACGTCAGCGGGGGAGTGGATCTTTGCCCTAGCCGGTGGCATGTTCTTATACATATCACTCGTGGACATGGTAGGTGTAAATTATAATGATGTGCTATAAATAGCAGATATTACAATTTACATGTATCTGTACTACTATCTTCTTGTTCACTATGTGGTAAATAATATTGTATTGTATTGTACATTTATATAGCGCTTCATACCGATATGATCTCAAAGCACTTGAGTTTTGGACTAGTTCTTACAGTAACTCACTTTTCCCCTAAGGGTCTCTTCGTATCTCATCTACCCGGTAAACCGTTACCAGTTATTCTTGTCTGCAAACAACCGGGGCTGAGTGGACCAGTACACCAAGGTATCTCCATACTTGTCTCAAAAGATGAATTGGTTCTTTAAATTACCCAAATTGCGTACACTGGCCCTACGATTTATAACCCTTATCCGAGAAGACTTGTTCCACCACGGAACCATGGGGGAGCATGCCGTTCGAAACCAGCACCAATATTATGGCTGTACGTTGAGTCATCCCTGCCTTAACTGCTCAGCCATCCAACTCACCTGTATGTTTGTTTGTGTTTCAATGCAGTTAATGAGATTGATTTTCAATGGTGGCAACCTTTATGCCTTGGCATATGGGATGAATCTTGTAAAAATGGGCTTGTCAGTCAACGTGTTAAAAACAGCATTGTAACCATTGAGTTGCCCTCAGTTGTGTGAATGTATGTGTGTTTTGAAGTATGTTAGTTTATGTGCAGCACTGAGTTTGCAAACAAGTAAACTGCTATATGGTATGAAATAAATAGTTGGTAAGCCTGTGTGATACTGTCCAAACCCTTGCTCACATTCTGTGGTTTTGTCTTTCTTTCTTTTTTCCCCTTTATATGTATTGACAATGAAGTTATAAAGTTACACAAGGTGTAACCCACAATAATAAACATATGGTTGGGATAGATTTACACAGTTTAAGGTCACAGCTTATTGTAATCCTTTATCCCAAATTTTCTTCTCTGTATAATTTTTCAATACCCCAGATGGAGAAAGTTAAAATAGTAATTGTTTATTTAAGAACATCTCAGGCTGTTGCATGGTGTATTCAATTAATTTTTGAATTGTCATAGGCCATAGGTCATTGAGAGGTCATAGGTGTTTTGGAAAAATTATATCCTATTTGAATTTAAGATGCTTACTACTTAACCATGTAATGTTGGACAGACAAACGAAGGGTGTTGGGTTTGGAGTTTTCCTCATGGTAGCGTTTATCACGGAGGGCGGCGCATAAAGTATAGAAAGGGTTTTGTATTTGGCAAGGAAAATAAATCCTAACCCTAAATGTCAATTAAATAAACTTAATTAAATATACAATATAAAAAGCAATTTAAATATTATAGTATTTGTTCAAGTTTTATTATCTAAAAAAAGATCGTATAAATTTAACACTTGTTAAATATGTTGATGATTCTGTATATTAACAAACCAAATTCTAACTGTAAACATCAAATAACTTATTTAACTATATGCTATAAATAATGATAATATCTAATTTATTGTTTAAGTGTATTAGATAAACGTACATTTTACACTTGTTAAATACCTGTACTCTGTATATCAAAAAAAATATGAAAGGACAGCTGTTGTAGCTTGCTAGTCAAAATTCATTACTCTAAATTTCAATTTAATAATTTATTTAAATATGCACTAATTACAGATCCTATAGAATCTGTGACTTCATAAAGCATTTTGAATGTAAAATTTAATTGTTGAAGTTTGTTAACGACATTGTACATTTAACACTTGTAGCTTGGTAGTCAAGATTCAAGGTAGTAATTGAAAATATTTAATTTTATTTTTCAAATTTATTAGCTAAACATAGACAATATGATTTAACACCTGTTGAATATCATGAAACCATCATTTCCTAAAAACATAAAAACAAAATTTATTACAGTACACTGAAGCAAAATGATACATTTCTATTTTTTAAATATAAATGAAATGAGTACAGTAGCACCATCTTCAGACTAACAAAATTTATTGAGACAAGCTTTCGCTAGCTTGAGCTAGCTTCATCAGGTGATATTTTTTAAATATGATTTTTTTTAATTTAATCTCTTGCAGCTTCCTGAAATTAACAGCAGTTCTGATCCCAGTTTGTCACCGACCAATTTACAAATATTTCTTCTACAAAACGCTGGCTTACTGCTTGGTTTTGGAATCATTCTTCTCCTTACTTTATATGGTGGTGCGATTGATCTAACCACATAGAACATAGATGTCTTAAAATTTAAGATGTGGATACCCCATCACGTCAGTAAGGTTTGTATGGGTTCAAAACAACCAGTCAGGCCACAGGTTGGTCTGTCCTCAGGGTGTTAATAATAATTGAGTACCACCCTAGAAATTTGGTTATTTTGACCACTATGCATGAATCTAGCTTAGACACAGTTTTAGTCTCCATTTCAGTGCTTAAGGTCCAGCTATAAGTGTTTGAGGCTTTATATGCGTTTCTCAGATATTATTTATTTGATAAGAGCAATATTCTGAATTTGTTGAAGCACTACATTGTACAGGGTTTAAAATACAACCAAATAGAACTAAGACGCTATAATTTAATCCTTGCATAATTTAAGCTCAGTCTACACTATATATTTTAATGTGACAAAATATATGAGAGATTTGCCCAAATATGGATATGGTAATGTCTTATCACTCCTACAGTATACATGAGTATTGTGTGACAAAGCTTGATAGAGTGGCTAAAGCTTTAAGTTCTGTTTACACTATCAAATTTTATGTGACAAATATATGCCCATAAGGGCATGCTGATGTCATACTTATATGGGCATTTATTTGTGACTTAAAGCTTGATAAAGTCGCCAAAAATCTTTAGGTTCTGTCCGCACTATGAAATTATAGGCCTATGTGACAAATTAATGTGATGTCACATGTGCACATATATGGGCTTGATTATATCATGCTACAACTACAGTATATATGGGAATTTTGTGACAAAAAGCTTAAAGCTTTGTCTACACTATCAAATTTCATCAAAAAAGTGTCACATAAAAATGTGATGGAAAGTAAGAAAATAATAAATAAATAAATAAGAAAATTGATCATGTTCAACTTTTTTTGATACAGTTTGATAGTATGGGTTATGACATCATCGTACCCATATATGGGCACATCACATTTTTTTGTCACATAAAATATGATAGTGTAGACAAAGTTTTATAGAGTGGCCAAAAAGCTTTAAGTTCTGTGCACATTATCAAATTGTATGTGACCACATAATAATGATGCATGATGATGTCATATTACACCAATATATTGGGCATTTTGTAACATGGAGCTCGATAAAGTGGCCAAAGCTTTAAGTTCCGGACACACTATCACATTTTATGTAACAAATTTATGTGATGTCCCCATATATGGGCATGATGATCTCATATTACACCTATATGTGGGCATATCACCATTTTTTGTCACAAAAAAAAAATATTGTACAAAGGTTTAAAATACATTGAATTTGCATTTTCCATTCTGGTATTATTACAGCTAGTTTCCCTTTTTTTCTATTTATTATTTAGTCATTAATAATAATAATAATTGTTTTTTTCATTTTTATATATCGTATTCCACTTAATGTCCTAAATTGGTTCACATTCCTGCCAATCTTTAATTGTAAACAGTAACTTTTTCCACTCATAGGAAATATTTCTAGTGAGGCATCAGTATTCACCATAGACCTAATACATAACACGTAAACAATTCACAGCCAGTGGCCTACCGGTTTAATACTAATACCATAAAACCTTGAATAAAAGCCCATGGGCTTAGACTAGAGAAGATGACAATCCCCTCTTTAGTTTGCAAAAGTAATTTCGAAAAGAAGCCCATCTCGAAAAGGGGCCCACCTCGAGTAGAAGCCCATCCAAGGGTCTTAAAGAAGTAAGAAGCCCAATTGAAACATTTTTACTGATAGTCCATAAAATTCAGCTATGCACGCAGTGTGAGGCATTATTCCTTTTGAGTGGGGTCTAGTGACTTGAAAATACAACTATATAGTCATGGCCTAGGTATAGACGGGAATGATGTTCATTTATTGACAGAAGCCAGTCTAGACTACCTAGGCCCAATCAATGGTTTTATTATTTTACAATCTCAAAAGTTTTACTGGTTGGCCAGTTATTTTTACCGGTAAAATTGACAGCTAGAACAGCTTCAGGAGAACACTGTGTGATTTGGACTGAAATGTTATTGTTGAGAGTCTGAATATGTTATTATTTAGCATAAGCTCTGATAAATTGTGTTTGGTGAAGTGAATTGATGATTCCTGTTTGTCAGTGTCATTTTAACAGTATTATTTTTCCTAAATTTTTTACTATTTTGTGGCTCACCATCCCAAAACCAGTGTACTAATTGTGTGATATACTTTAATACTGAGAAGCTGTAATAATGTTGCTAATTGTTAAAACTGAGTACAGTATTATAGAGAAGCTATAATATTTTCACTCATAATTTTGGCAATAGTACATCAATTGCAGTAAATGACCGCTGGGATTGGATGCAGGAAGATGCAGATGGTGCAATCACACTCCCCCCCCCAAATTGTTTTAAGAAAAATAATTGTTGTATTATATTGTTGATATGAATTTACCACTAAGATTTTTAAGATATGAGAGTGAAATTTAGGGACACCCAGAGGTCCATATTCTCAAAATTTTCTCACACATCCCCTACTGCCAAATCCTGTGTCCGCCCCACGACCCGTCATTTTAAAGCTTACAATGTGAATAATAAGAATATATTTAAATGTCAATTTTCATTTTTTTGGTCTATGAGTCTGGTTTTTGGATGGCAAGCCTCATTTCTTAACATAGTATAGAGTGTATTATAATTTTGTTTTACAAATTGACAAAGAATATCTGACTCAAAATCTTTAATATCTAAGGTCTACAATTTTTTTTTTTTTTTTTTTTTAACATTTCCTTTTTTTCCAAGGAAGAGCCCAGTGTACTACCAAAAGTATGAAAAAGATATTAATCCATTTAAAACCTTATATCAATGGTCAATAGGTAAGGCACCATTTCAGCATTTTTTTTTTACCTGTCTAAATGAAATATAACAGTACTATATTAAATATTAATATAATAATAAAATTTACTCACTGAAGTTATATTTAAGCAATATAGTATATTTACAGTTCGCAACAAAAATATTTTATTCGACCGATGACGAGAGTACATTAAATAAATTCTTATTATTGTAATAGTCGATACTAATGTACAAAAAAAATGGTAAAAATGTGGTTGAACTGCAATAATTTCAATATTTAAAACAAATCTTGAGTAAGAATATATAAACCAAAAATATAATTTAATGAATATTTTGACGTATAAGACAGTATTTAAATGATTGCATAAGATTATATAAGGTTGTATGATTATATATCATATATACTTAATTATGGATATGATAATACACAATATTAATGATCATGTAATATATATTATTCATTTGCAATCCTGATTGGGTGATATAATTAAAAAGTAATGCAAGAAGAATCTGCCAAACCAACAATCATTCAAATTACTTAAATTTTTTACTGACAAATTGTTTACTGCACAATATAGTTTAATTATGATATGTATATATTGGTATTTTCATTTTGATGACTGGTGATTTCAAGGTTGGCCAAACTACTGTACTTACAAGCTAGCTAAGCTAATTTTGTAAATCACTACTTGTATGCAAGATTCATTTATTGACTTGTCCATAAAAAAAAAATACAGATGTATATTAAAATGAATATTACGGTGAATCAATTATAACTTGTAATAGAGTAGATTGGATAATAACAAAAGGTGGGGTAGATGGTGTTTGTTGGTTAAGATGCTTACCTTCCGTAACAGGGTTCCGCATTTAAATGCAAGAACTTTTTCTGAAAACAAAATTCATTTAAACTCCCCTAAAATCCTGTTTAGACTATCAAATTTTATTTTACAAAAAAACTGTTGTATGCCCACATATAGTCATGATGTGACTATATATGGTCATGATGGGATGTCATCATGACCATATTTAGGCATATCACATTTTTTTAAAAATAAAATTTGATAGTCTGGGTAGGGCCTAAGCCAGGCATACACTGTCAGATTTTTGTTTGACAGACTTTTACAATGTTTGATCAGACCTGCTATGGTAGAATAGAGTATTGTACTTCACTGATAGGAAAAGTTGTGATTTATTTGAAACTACTATACAATATCAAACATTTTTCTGTCAAGTCTGACAGATAAACATGTTATAGTGTGTGTCCAACTTTGAAGGTGAAGGGAGTGCAGTTGTGTTTCGTTGTTTTTAAGCCTCCCTTATTTAAAGCTTTGTCCACACTATTAAATTTTCTTTGACAAAAAAAACTGTTGTATGCCCATATATGGTCATGATGTGCCTATATATGGTCATGATGTGCCTATATATGGTCATGATGTGATGTCATCATGACCATTTAGGCATGTCACATGTATTTGTCAAATGGAATTTTAATAGTCTGAACATGCATTTAGAGAACATTATAGTAGTTGTACAGTACTTGTTGTTATGTAAGAATGAAAAAAAAAAATACCAGCACAAAACATGCAACCCATTACCTCTGCCAGTCACTATTTTATTAGCATTGAAACTGGAAAATGTTTGATAAATATAACTGCCATAATTTTTACAATGATGACATTTTTAAATGACTTTGTTTCCAATCAATCAATCAATTAATCAATCGACCAATCAATCATTAGTACTTATGTAGTACTATAAATCGTGGCGCAATAAATATTCGCACAAACATTAATGTTCGTTTTCCATCACCAGTGAAAGCTTGTTTATACCGTTGTGTTTGGATAACCATGTCATAGATAATTTTTAGACTGTAGGTAAAAAAACATCGCTAAATATATTTTGTTTTCGAAATGGATGTAACAGTTTTTATTTATATAAGAAGGAATCAGTTTCCAAATGTAGTCATTATAAATAACACATCATAGATGCAAACAGTTATACAGTATATGACTTTGTTACACTGATAGTTTCTAGATTCTCTTCAGTGTAAACTTTTGTGTTTGTAAAGGGTCATTCTGTGTCAAATCAAATAAGAATATTCCTCTCCTTAGATTTTATTGTATTATTTTAGGAAATCAAGTTCTCATAATCTAAAAAGCTCTGATAAGGGCAGTATAATAGAGGCAGTAGATCAAATTAATCAATCAGCCTCATGAGGGCAGTATAATAGAGGCAGTAGACCTAAAAAGAGAACTATAAATATATCAGCCTGATGAGGTGAGTATAATAGAGGCAGTAGTGCTATAAAGATCTATTAATCATTCAGCCGAGTGTTCCTAGAGCTCCTCATTGGAGCTAAAAGTGAAAAACAGAAATTTTTAAAATCCTTTGCTCTAGGCCATTTAAATATTGAAATACACAGTATGGAATTATTAGCAATACTTCACACATTAAACCAACCACCTCAGAATGAATACCACCTATACTGCTAGTTCTGGTGTATATTTTTAGGCATCATAATTGCTGCCTCCTAATCAACCAAAAAAAAGTTGTGTATTATAAAGTTCATTTTTTTCTCTAATTCATCATCTGATTTATGTCGGGGTAAATATTGATGTAAACAAGCTTTCCTTTAAAGTTGGTGATGGGCATTAATTTTTTTATAGTCATACTTTATACGTTTTTGATTATTATTATTATTTTTACTGTTTTTGTTATTTATTACTATTACTTTTTTTAGTTATTAGGGAGATTTCGCACCCTTACGAAAACGATAACGCGAGTACGTCATTGTCGTTATCGTCATTCGTGACAAAAAAATTCTCAAAATTATGCTGTATGAGCTGTATATGATCCTTGATAAAGGCAAAAGGCATGAATCGCCTTCTTTGTGACAACTATGATAGATGCTGTATGGGAAGGGTTGTTTCAGAAATTGATGACGTAACCGTATTCGTTATCGTTTTCGTAAGCTTGCGAAAACTCCCTACTACAGTATTATCATTATTGTTGTGGGACTGTTTAATTGTTAATAAACCAAGCACAATGATTAACTTACTGCGAGCTTTCGTCGATGTTATCAACATGGCTTTATCAGGTTATGCGAGCCTAACAATTGACCTTTCCGGCGGAGTGTCAATCAAACTTAACAACTGATTAATCAGAACAGCGCTAGGAATACGCGCGTGTTTCACACACATGTGTTGTCCCACAAACGCACGTGTTCGCGTATGTTTTAACCACTGATTTCTACTATAATAGATTACTGTTATTATAGTAGAGATCAGTGATTTTAACAGTTTTGTGGAACCGTAGCAACAATATCTAAGGGGCGGAGCTTAGCAGAAAGGTCAATTAAACGATTAATGATTAAACATTCCAACAACAATAATACGCAAACCAGATGAAACTATTCAAATATTTATTGTTATTGTTGTTGCAGTACTTGATATTTTAGCAATTTATGATATTGTACAACAGTAAGAAAGTTCCAAAAACCAAACTCACTGCCCATACAAGAATTGAATATTTTGATTTAGATAAAAGCTTTGAGGGAAATATGATACTTTAGTGGTGCATGTTCAATATATTGTAGCTATTATGAAATTAGCTTATACTGAATATATAATTTTAGCAATTTATAATATTGTACAACAGTAAGAATTAAGCTCCCAAAACCAAACTCACTGCCCATACAAGAATTGAATATTTTGATTTAGATAAAAGCTTTGAGGGAAATATGATACTTTAGTGGTGCATGTTCAATATATTGTACGGTAGCTATTATGAAATTAGCTTATACTGAATATATTAAATGTGCTTTATTATACAGTGTCTTAGTAAAGAAGTTCACTTGCTTTGAATGAATAGATTAGTAGTTACAGTAGTTTTAATATGTCCTACAATTGGAAATTGGGGATAATATACATCAAGGCATGCTGGCTAAATACCGTAAAACCTTGAATAGAAGCCTCATGATCTTAATCTCAAAAAGAAGCTCCCTTCTTTAGTTTGCAAAAGTATTCTCGAAAAGAAGCCCATGGGCTTCTAATCAAGATGGGTTTGTTTCGAGATAATATTTCCACAATAACATTCAGACTGACGTTATCTTTGATTATTGTGATAACTTGTCAGTACCAATAGTATTTTATTGTATTAGCGAGGTTAAAATTTACAAATATTAAACAAGAATTTTGAATTCCATGGTTGAAAAGTGTTGTATACTGTTAGTAGCATTAATTTTGAAAAGAACCCCCTTTTCTCGAAAATTAAACATTGACCACATATTGAAGAGAAGAACTATAAGCCAGAAAATGTCTGCTTCTACATTTATTTTAGAAAAGCTCTTCAAATGTTTGAGGTAAAGATGAATGGAGTATCAATTGTATGATACATCCTGCCAGTTACTAAACTGAAGTTAATGGTATGGGAATCACACCCCCAAACGGCTTCACTGAACCACAGCTATTGTTGCAACTATTTTCGTACATGTAAAGATAGGTTGTATCTTGTAATACATATAAACAACACAATATTTCCACCTCCCCGGTTTTGACACTAAATCTTTAAAATTTCAATGCATATCAGTATTATGTGTTACACATTTACCTGTTCTAAAGCTTTGGTGCCCCCACCCCGTTTCCAAAAGTTTGGATCCACTCCTGATATTTACTTTTTTTTCCAAAAGCAAATCAAAATTTGCTTAGCACTCAAATCTTGATATTTATTATAATAGGCATAATCGTTTACCGATGGCTTTTAAGCTTAAAGAAACATAGGTTTTTGTAACAAAATATTATAAATATGTATATTTTATTCTTAGCAGTATTTAATCTTGGTTCGCTTTATAACAATTTAGACACGTTATGCAAGTACAAGTGACCATAATCGTTTTTCAGTTTGAACCAAATTCAAATTACGTATGTACCTCAACCGATTTGCTAGCTAGTTATTTCTAGCACACTCACAGAAACTAAACGCAGGTGAAATATTTCACAAGAGGGAGAATGAGATGAGAGTGGAATGTCCTTGTCTGGTAATTTTTTACACATTTTTATTTAAAATAACAATGTTTTTAATTTTTATATTGCAATACCGTATTAAATTGAATATTTATATAAGTATAAAGGCCAACTCAGACAGCGTTGTGCAGTGCAACGCAGTCCGACGCGATTTGTTGTCGCATAGGGTCTGTCCCCGACGATGAATCGCTTCGGGCTGCGTTGTACGATGCTGTCTGAGTTGGCCGTTTACACGACAGGATGATGATATTATAATATTGTGATTGATAATATTGGTGTCATATTTTTTCAAGTAAAATGCGAGGTTGAATGAATAAAATATCGGATAGAATAAATCTTGTGTTTATTTACTTTATATGATGTATGATGCAGTGTTGGAGCCTGGTGCTTTTTGCGAGCTAGCGTCACCCTCAATCATTAAGCCCCTCCCCCACTTAAGTCCATACGAGAAAATCCCGATCCGGATACCAAAAATATGATGATCGAATCACTGGCCAATAAGAAACTGGAAATTGTAAACGCGTACGTGTGATTGGTTGATGATAAAAATATGCCACTGGCTAAGAGCCGCGACCCACATCTCGTCAGACCCAAAAAGAGAAATTGATTTTGAGAAACTAAGACCAGTGGTGGAGAAAAGGTCAATCTTCCCCCTCCCCATCGGTCTAGAAATTATATTTTTAAATCTTGATTTTGCTTTGTTTTTGTAAAGTAATAGGCCTATATTTATCTTTTATAAGGTTATGTTCTCACACGGCTGCTGACGGTTAGCATGATCCGGATCCTGCTAACTGTTAGCTACCGTGCGTCCATACGAGAAAATCCCGATCCGGATACCAAAAATATGATGGTCGAATCACTGGCCAATAAGAAACTGGAAATTGTAAACGCGTACGTGTGATTGGTTGATGATAAAAACGCGCTCAACTTGCTAACCGATAGCGCTTGACCGTTAGCGGTATCCGGATACTGCTAACAGTTAGCGCTAACCGATCGGGCGTTCTCAAGCAGGTGCTAACGGTTAGCTCCCGATCCGGGTGATAGTGCTCTCGTGAGAACCAGGCCAAATGTGTTTATTTCAAGATATTATTCATGTTAGTTTTAATTATTTATTTTCTATATAATTCTCTTGATCAATTTATTATTTCAATTATTTTTCTGTTTAATGTGTTAATTTTTGTTTTTTCATTTTGTTAATTATTACTTTTAATGTGTTACTTAAATAATTTATTTTTTCATTTCTCTGTTTTAACATAATTAATTTGTTTATGTTAAAGATCTAGTTTAATTTTTATTCTTTTTTCTTTGATTGTATGTACTGAGGGTCCCAATAGATCAGCTCTAGCTGGATGGATCACCCTCACAAACTATTGTTGAAATAAATTTATTTATTTCAACAATAATTTGTATAGCGCCAATTCCAAATCAGAAGGCGCTGAGCGTTATTACCCCTGGTCGCTGGACAAATACTACAGACCAGCACAAAGTGCATCCTTCTTTGTTCTTAGTCGTTTGCGTGTACTCAGCGCACGAACAGTCATTGCCATAACCACCAGGTTCCCATTTTATATTCCTGGATAGAGATAAATGTAAATATAGAACAGCTCAAAGGTATATCATAAAGCACGTGTGGGCATGGTTCGGCCATACAGCAATTTTTGTTGCGCCCTCTAAAACTATATTGGAAAACCCTGTGCGAACGCCTACCATTTGGCTAAAAAAACACATAGATGAAACGGCCAAATGCCAGTTATCTGTAAAGCGTAATATTAAAACTGAACATTAAGTGGGGGAAAGGCCAGTGTACATAATAGAAATAACAAAAGATTTACTTGAAGACAACAGCCCTTTACGTCTGAACTATCCGTAAAACTTAGAAGCGCTGGAATTTTTTAGGACACTTGGATGGGCTTTTCCAGACACTAGGCCTCTTTTCGAGAGAATTCCTTTCGAGATTACTATTGCAAACTAAAGAAGGCTTCTTTTCAAAATGAATGCTGTAAATTTTGAAATTTCTACTATATATCTTCCAACTATGGAATTCGAAATTCTGTTTAATAATTCAAGATAACGTCAGTAATGTACTATCTCGAAATAAGCCCATGGGCCTCTTATCGAGATTACTTTTGCAAACTGAAGAGGACTTCTTTTACGGTAGTTACATTGTATGCTGCATATATTATGTAGTACACTGGTTATCAAAGAGTTGAATAACTACGGTAAAATAAATTTATATATTTATAGTTTCTAAACGGGGGCATATATCATCTCTGATCCTGTAAATCCCCCTTCGAAATTCCTTGTACACCATACAGTAGATAAATGGATTTACAGCAAGATTTAATTCCAGAAACATCACAACCACCTTATGAACTAAAAAATTATAACGACGACGTATGAAATGAATCAAGTAAAAAACAGAGAATGGAGTTACTGTAACAATATAAACAGATGCAATTAGGATCAGTGTACTCAACAGGTCAGACTTGAACGTCTGAACTCGTCCAAAATTTCTGGGTTGCGATTCAGGCGAAGGCTGTTGGCTAACTGTTCCTTTTTTGCGTAATTTTAACAGCATCCGCACGTAACAGTATAGCATAATGCAAACAGGTATCATCCAATTGACAACAATTGATAATACACCAGTGCCTGCGTTCATCTCCGTAGGTTTACATTCTTTCACAGTAGGGTGTATATCCGCGTGTATTGGGATACTCCCTGTTAGAATTAAACCGATGACATGGGGGCTAATGAGCGATAGGTACCTAAATTTTCCGCCCAAGGTTTTCCGGCGATAAAACAATGGATGTACGACGGCAGTATAACGTTCAATTGTTAGCATAATAAAATTGAATGTCGATGTTACTGACATATAGACAAACAAGAACCGCATTTTACAGAATATGGTTCCACCAATACCATCAGGAACATCAATGTTGTAGAAGATCAAAAACACCACAGAGCCGGACAAATCAATCACAGTCTGATGCAGAAGTAATTTCCTTGATAGTGACTTTTTGTAAGTTTTGTTGTAGATGAACACAAACATGACGATGGAGTTCGCGATGATACCAGACAAGCCAATATCAAACGGACTAAGGCCAACACCAAGGGATCTTGCAGTTCTGTGCGAGCTGTGTCATTCGTAAATACATCCATGTTTTCCGAAGTCTTTCACTGGAAAAGCAGATAATTTAACAGGAATGCTTGTGAAAGTAAATTGTTGTAAATTTGTGTTTAATTACAATTTTTTTCAAAATAGGTTGGAGGTAGTACGCCGAAAAAGTTTCTGAAGCTGTCCATTTTCACCAAACACATTTCATCGCTTGATTATGATATTCTCATAAACCAAGCGGTTATGTTAAAGCCATGATAAATATTGTAAAAACATAAAACGTCCAATGAGGCAGTCGGTATCGAAGTTACACATGAATGGTCAGCCACCAGAGCGTTAAGAAGAAATCTATTACATTATGTCACAGTAATGACAACAAAATTGATAAATGTGGTTGTTGTGACAACACTTCACCACGTGGTGTGCGGTCAAAATGGCCCTAAATGACAGGTAGGTAAAATTGCCTCAATGATACAATTCAGTAATAAATGATTTTTTTAAAATACTCAAATATTTAAATACTGTAAAATAGCAAGAATTAAATCAATAAATGAAAAAATTGCTCCTATTTATTAAATGAACTTATTAATGAATTTTTAACCTATTTAAATTTTATTTAAATAGTTTATTAAATCAATATAGGCTACAATTTAGTAATATAACTGATATTTTTAAAATCTCTAAACTATTTAAATGCTGTAAAATAGCAAAAATTGAATTAATCAATCAATATAAACAATATGCATATTTAAAAACTAAAATAACTTTTTTTAAGATTGTAATTTAACGGTTAAATAAGTTGCCATTTATATTATTTCTTGCAGGAATGAATAAAAAGAAATGAATAAAATAGTCCATAGATTAACAAATAAATAAGCTGTCGTCATCATTATCATTATACTATACTAGTTGCCAATGTATTCCGTTAGATATTGGTTAAAGCTTACTGCTAAACCTCACAAACCTCCCAAAACAATCAATAAGAAAATAGGAAATAAATTCATAAGAATCTATTTTTTTGTGAAAAATACCTGCAAATACACCGCAAACTTCCAAAAACACCGCGAACCACATCCAAGCCCTTTATTTATTTCATTTCATTTATTTCGTCAAACAGAAAGCAAAACATACAGAAATAACAATACCAAAAATCAGGATAAACAAAAAGCAAACTAAATTGCTGTATAAAGTTTCTCCACTGATTTAAGGATACATAAAATACATAAATAAATCTCTGATCTCTGGAAGTAAAAACGATTAAAAACAGCAAGCTAGGCACAGCGCAGCGCAGAACAGCGCAGCACGCAAGGAACAATATACTGTTGTTCTCATGGAGCTTCGGGGATATTCCCAGAAACTCCATGAGAGCAACAATAAATGATACCAGCAAACAGCGACAGAAAAATAAGTATCAGCGACGGCAGTAGCGCAGAAAAAAGAGAGATTTAAAATTTATAATTGTCAGACTCTCTTTTAATCTCATTAAAAAAAAATTATTTGATGTTCATAACAATCTACTTTTTGCAGGGCTTAGCAATACCCAGATTAAATTTAAACATTTTTGAAAATTGTGATTCCGCTTCCTTGTAATTGAGGCTGAGTGTCTGAGTGATTCGGTTACATCTAAATTATTTTAGTATTAAAAATGCATGATTTATTTATTAAATTATTGCTATTTTTCAATATTTAAATGAAAAAAAATTATCACTTTTTTTTTTATCTATATGGATATATAATTCCTGCAAAAAAGTAAAATATAAATTGCAATTTATTTGATGTTTACCTACATTCCTTAATTCCAGTACCAGATATTACCTGAAATTTACAATTTCGAGTTTATGCAATGAAACTAACGATGCATTCACTGAATTTATGGAACAAGCAAGTTTTCAATAATTAGCAGAGTCAATTACATGGACGTTTATTTGAATCATCAGGCAAAAAGATGCTGGTTTAAATGATATTTATGTATTTGGAGTTTCTAAACTGAGGAATATATCCTGCCTGATCTTGTAAAGTCCTCGTTGAAAATCCTTATACACCAAACAGTAGATAAATGGATTGATAGCGAGATTTAATTCCAGAAACATCACACTCAGCTCATGAAATATATAATTATAATTATTTGATATGAAATAAATCAAGTGAAAAACAGAGAATGGGGTTACTGTAACAATATAAACAGATGCAATTAGGACCATTGTACTCAACAGGTCAGACTTGAACGTCTGAACTCGTCCAAAATTTCTGTGTTGCGATTCAGACGAAGGCTGTTGGCTAACTATTCGTTTCTTCCGTAATTTTAACATCATCCGTACGTAACAGTATAGCATAATGCAAACAGGTATCATCCAATAGACAACAACTGATAATATACCAGTGCCTGCGTTCATCTCCGTAGGTTTACATTCTTTCACAGTAGGGTGTATATCCGCGTGTATTGGGATACTCCCTGTTAGAATTAAACCGATGACATGGGAGCTAATGAGAGAAAGGTACCTAAATTTTCCGTCCAAAGACTTCTGGCGATAAAACAATGGATGTACGACGGCAGTGTAACGTTCAATTGTTAGCATAATAAAATTGAATGTCGATGTTACTGACATATATACAAACAAGAACCGCATTTTACAGAATATGGTTCCACCAATACCATCAGGAACATCAATGTTGTAGAAGATCAAAAACACTACAGAGCCGGTCAAATCAATCACAGTCTGATGGAGAAGTAACTTGCGTGACAGTGACTTTTTGTAAGTTTTGTTGTAGATGAACACAAACATGACGATGGAGTTCGCGATGATACCAGTACAAGCCAATATCAAACGGACTAAGACCAACACCAAGGGATCTTGCAGTTCTGTGCGAGCTGTGTCATTCGTAAATACATCCATGTTTTCCGAAGTCTTTCACTGGAAAAGCAGATAATTTAACAGGAATGTTTGTAAAAAAAATTATTGTAATTTGTGTTTAATTACAATTTTTTCAAAATAGGTTGAAAGTAGTACGCCGAAAATTTTCTGAAGCAATTTTCTGAAGCTGTCCACTTTCACCAAACACATTTCATCGCTTAATTATGATATTCTCATAAACCAAGCGGTTATGTTAAAGCCATGATAAATATTGTAAAAACATAAAACGTCAAATGAGGCAGTCGATATCGAAGTTACACATGAATGGTCAGCCAGAGCGTTAAGAAAAAACCTATTACATTACGTCACAGTAATGACAACAAAATTGATAAATGAACGCTATTACTGTAGTGGTGGTGGTGGTGATGACAATACTTCATCACGTGATGTGCGGTAAAACGACCCTGGTAAAAATGGCCCCAAATGACAGGTAGGTAAAAATGGCCCCAATGATACAATTTAGTAATAAAAATGATTTTTTAAATATTCAAATATTTAAATACTGTAAAATATCAAAAATTGAATCAATAAATGAAAAAATGGCTCCTATTTATTGAATGAACTTATTAATGAATTTTTAATGAATTTTTAAACTATTCAAATTTTATTTAAATAGTTTATTAAATCAATATGATAAAATTTAGTAATAAAACTGATATTTTTTAAATCACTAAACTATTTAAATGCTGTAAAATAGCAAAAATTGAATTATGAATCAACATAAGCCTATGCATATTTGAAAACTAAAATAACTTGTTTTCAAGATTGTACATTTAATGTTAAATAAGTTGCCATTTATATTATTTCTTGCAGGAATAAATAAATAAAAAGAAATGAATAAAATAGTCCATAGATTAACAAAATAAATAATAAATAAGCTGTCGTCACCATAATTATATTGTACTAGTCGCCAATGTATTCCGTTAGATATTTGTTATGATAGAGTTTAGCGTATTGCTAAACCTCACTGGAGAAACCCAAACCATGTAATTTTGATTGACTCACTTGGTATATCAATAAGAAAATCGGAAATAAATTCATAAGAATCAATTTTTGTTTTTGTGAAAAATACCCGCAAATACACCGCAAACTTCCAAAAACACCGCGAACCACATCCAAGCCCTTTAATAATTGTCAGACTCTTTTAATCTCATTAAAAAAATAATTTGATTTTCATAACAATCTATTTTTTGCAGGGTTTAGCAATACCCAGATTAAAATTTAAACATGTTTGGAAATTGTGAATCCGCTTCCTTGCAATTCAGGCTGAGTGTCTGGGTGATTCGGTTACATCTAAATTATTTTAGTATTAAAAATGCATGATTTATT
>NW_022739772.1:271127-305545 GCF_011630105.1 Anneissia japonica
AAAACACCACAGAGCCGGACAAATCAATCACAGTCTGATGCAGAAGTAATTTCCGTGAGAGTGACTTTTTGTAAGTTTTGTTGTAGATGAACACAAACATGACGATGGAGTTCGCGATGATACCAGTACAAGCCAATATCAAACGGACTAAGACCAACACCAAGGGATCTTGCAGTTCTGTGCGAGCTGTGTCATTCGTAAATACATCCATGTTTTCCAAAGTCTTCCACTGGCAAAGCGGATAATTTAACAGGAATGCTTGTGAAAAAAATTGTTATAATTTGTGTTTAATTACAAGTTTTTTCAAAATAGGTTGAAAGTAGTACGCCGAAAAATTTTCTGAAGCTGTCCACTTTCAACAAACACATTTCATCGCTTGATTATGATATTCTCATAAACCAAGCGGTTATGTTAAAGTCATGATAAATATTGTAAAAACATAAAACGTCAAATGAGACAGTCGATATCGAAGTTTCACATGAATGGTCAGCCAGAGCGTTAAGAAAAAACATATTACATTACGTCACAGTAATGACAACAAAATTGATAAAAGAACGCTATTACTGTAGTGGTGGTGGTGGTGATGTGCGGTGAATGGTGATGTGCGGTAAAATGGCCCTGGTAAAAATGGCCCCAAATGAGAGGTAGGTAAAAATGGCCCAATTCAGTAATAAAGATGATTTTTTGAATATTCAAATATTTAAATACTGTAAAATAGCAAGAATTGAATCAATAAATGCTAAAATGGCTCCTATTTATTAAATGAACTTATTAATGAATTTTTAATGAATTTTTAAACTATTCAAATTTTATTTAAATAGTTTATTAAATCAATATGATAAAATTTAGTAATAAAACTGATATTTTTTAAATCACTAAACTATTTAAATGCTGTAAAATAGCAAAAATTGAATTATGAATCAGCCTATGCATATTTGAAAACTAAAATAACTTGTTTTCAAGATTGTACATTTAATGTTAAATAAGTTGCCATTTATATTATTTCTTGCAGGAATAAATAAAAAGAAATGAATAAAATAGTCCATAGATTAACAAAATAAATAATAAATAAGCTGTCGTCATTATAATTATACTGTACTAGTTGCCAATGTATTCCGTTAGATATTTGTTATGATAGAGTTTAGCGTATTGCTAAACCTCACAAACCTCCCAAAACCCACTGGAGAAACCCAGATCATGTAATTTTGATTGACTCACTTGGTATATAAATAAGAAAATCGGAAATAAATTCATAAGGATCAATTTTTGTTTTTGTGAAAAATACTTGCAAATACACCGCAAACTTCAAAAAACACTGCGAACCACATCCAAGCCCTTTAATTATAATTGTCAGACTCTCTTTTAATCTCATTAAAAAAATAATTTGATGTTCATAACAATCTATTTTTGCAGGGTTTAGCAATACCCAGATTAAAGTTAAACATTTTTGGAAATTGTGATTCCGCTTCCTTGCAATTCAGGCTGAGTGTCTGGGTGATTCGGTTACATCTAAATTATTTTAGTATTAAAAATGCATGATTTATTGATTAAATTATTGCTATTTTTCAACATTTAAATGAAAAAAAAAATTATTCATCACTTTTTTTTATCTATATGGATACATAATTCCTGCAAAAAAGTAAAATATAAATTGCAATTTATTTGATGTTAGATTCTTTCTAAAAGTTAAATTATTTCTCCTTAAACAAAATGCATATATGGTTGCAAAAAGATCAGTTTTCATACAGAATGTTATCATTGGGGTCATTTTTACCTACATCATTTTGGACCATTTTTACAGGGGCCATTTTAACCTACATTCCTTAATTGCAGTACCAGATATTAACTCAATATTTACAATTTAGAGTTTATGCAATGAAACTAAAGATGCATTGTCTGAATTTATGGAACAAGCAAGTTTTCAATAATTAGGAGAGCCAATTACCTGGCCATTTGGGTCATCAGGCAAAAAGCTGCTGGTTTAAATGATTTTTATGTATTTGGAGTTTCTAAACTGAGGAATATATCCTGTCTAATCTTGTAAAGTCCTCGTTGAAAATCCTTATACACCAAACAGTAGATAAATGGATTGATAGCGAGATTTAATTCCAGAAACACCACACTCAGCTCATGAAATATATAATTATAATTATCTGATATGAAATAAATCAAGTAAAAAACAGAGAATGGAGTTACTGTAACCATATAAACAGATGCAATTAGGATCAGTGTACTCAACAGGTCAGACTTGAACGTCTGAACTCGTCCAAAATTTCTGGGTTGCGATTCAGACGAAGGCTGTTGGCTAACTGTTCGTTTCATTCGTAATTTTAACATCATCCGCACGTAACAGTATAGCATAATGCAAACAGGTATCATCCAATTGACAACAACTGATAATACACCAGTGCCTGCGTTCATCTCCGTAGGTTTACATTCTTTCACAGTAGGGTGTACATCCGCGTGTATTGGAATACTCCCTGTTAGAATTAAACTGATGACATGGGGGATAATGAGCGATAGGTACCTAAATTTTCCGTCCAAAGATTTCTGGCGATACAACAATGGGTGTACAACGGCAGTATAACGTTCAATTGTAAGCATAACAAAATTGAATGTTGATGTCGCCGACGTGTACACAAAAAGAAATTGCATTTTACAGAATATGGTACCACCAATACCATCAGGAACATCAATGTTGTAGAAGATCAAAAACATCACAGAGCCGGTCAGATCAATCACAGTCTGATGCAGAAGTAATTTCCGTGAGAGTGACTTTTTGTAAGTTTTGTTGTAGATGAACACAAACATGACGATGGAGTTCGCGATGATACCAGTACAAGCCAATATCAAACGGACTAAGGCCAACACCAAAGGATCTTGCAGTTCTGTGCGAGCTGACGTATCATTCGTTAATACATCCATGTTTCCCAAAGTCTTCCACTGGCAAAGCAGTAGATAATTTAACAGGAATGTTTGTGAAAAAATTGTCGTAATCTTGTGTATAATTACAATTTTTTTCAAAAAGGTCGGAAGTAGTACGTCGAAAAAGTTTCTGAAGCTGTCCACTTTCACCTAACACATTTTATTGATTGATTATGATATTTTCAGAAACCAAGCGGTTATGTTAAAGCCATGTAAAAACATAAAACGTCCAATCAGGCAGTCGGTATCGAAGTTACACACGAATGGTCAGCCAAAGCGTTAAGAAGAAACCGACTACATTACGTCACAGTAATGAAAACAAAATTGATAAAGGGACGCTATTACTGTGGTAAAATTCATGCAACTAAACAAATGAGTGGCAATCAATTAAAAAAAATATTCAATTGATTGACAATTAGCCTACATAATGGTTTAGCAACACACCCGGGAAGAGCTTGCCAAGAAGGTCATGCTAAACTGAATTGGTCCATTAAACAACCTAATTAGGTGAAACTACTTGTTCATACTCATCAAAATTATTCTTACTTTAATTGCTGATAATAAGGTCGCTTGTTAACGATGTGGAAGATTGCACTTAAAAAACAGTGTTAAAATACTGTCTGTCATGAAATACGCAAACAACACACAAATTAAATTTTTAAAATAATTTTTAACTGATTTCCCGTCATTACAATTTTAAATTACATCTTAATGGTCTAAATAAAAATATATAGGACAGTTATATTTAAGTATTGAGAAATAAATAAATATACAAAGTAAGCAATTGTAAATCTGGTCGACTGACAAGTTTGACGTAACTCAGTATAACCCAAATAAAGTAAGATATGCCATTTTGTTTCGATATTTTGACCCTTTAATTAGATTATCAGTATTGATGATAAAATACAAAGTTTTTATTGATCTGATGATGATCTAATAAAGGTTGAAATCGAATCAGACGGACGTCATTCATCCACTAATAAAAGGACAGGATTTGCCAATACAATGTAAAAAGCAGATTTTAAAAACTCATTGTTTGCCATATGCTTGTCATCTATGTAATATATGTATTCACCAGATAACATGGGTGTAGGCTGGTTTTACGGGCTTTGGGGTGGGGTGTGGTCAGCGGCGCAACTAGGTGATGCCGTGCCCCAGTGCAAGAATACAGTATATAATTGCCTGGCCTTTTGATTTGAAGCGTCAAACCCGGGCGTTAGGACTACGGCTGGGGGGGGGGGGGCACAGTGGAGTAAAAACTAGCGGAATACCATCTTAGTTTAGAGTAGCCTATCATTAATTTATAAATAGATTACATAAATTTAGAGAATGATTTAATTTATTAGGTAATCAGCGCGTACAATATCGGTGGCAGGTTGGTATTCACTTTCTTAATTATTATTATTATTATTATTATTATTATTATTATTATTATTATTATGGTGATCATCCTAGAATATCAACCTTGTGAACCACTTTCAATTCAATTCAATTCTTTATTAATATTCTGCTTTTAAAAATAATGAATATGCGTGGTGACTAAGACCAGAGAGCTGGAACTATGAATAATAATGAACTGTTTTTACATTGATGAACTATGAATAATAATGAACTGTTTTTACATTGATTAATTAGGCCTATGTAATATACTTTTCTTATATTTAATTAAAGCAGCTACTAAAATGCCATAGGCCCTATCTGTATATAGGCCTAGGCATGAGAAGAAAAAACATACCGTAATCAGCTTGCTGCAATATTGATAGTTTCAGACTTATTAAAATGCAGCAACATGCTCATTCAACTTTAGAAATATTAAAAAACATCATAACTAAACAAAACAAAACATTTGTATCGTCATAACATTTTGTAATAGGCCTACAATTAAAAAAAAAATGCCGTAGGCCTATGCTCGTTCAAAAACCACGATCAAACAATAACCAATCACTCAAAACAACAGGAAATTGTATAAAATATTGATTGATATGCATGTGTGATAAAAAAAAAAAAGAAGAGAAAAAATGAATTGAAGAGGTTTATTTTTAATTTTAAAAATGCTTTTAATACTAACAGGCCGGGTTTACGTTCGTTTTAGGATTAAATATATTGGTGTATACATCTCGCATCCTCGAACAATCATCACATCTAAGACGTCATAAAATAGGAACCGATCTATAGCATGCATTATCTGTGAATAACGATCAAGATAATTTCAATCGAATATACGGTACAGTATTAATGGAAATTTGTAATGTACTATAGCACAGCTACATACAATAAAATATAAGTTCTGTCTGGTTTTGTAATAGCAAAACCACATTAGATAAGATAGAGAATATTCAATATCTTATGACAAAGTCAATATTGAAATACCCAATATATGTCGCCAAAGAAACACTTTATGGGGAATTAAGATGGAGAAAATCAATATCAACACATAATATTAAAATTTGTAATGTACTATGCCACAGGTACATACAATAAATTATACAAGTTCTGTCTGGTTTTGTAATAGCAAAACCACATTAGATAAGATAAGAGAATATTTAATATCTTATGACAAAGACTATATTGAAATACCCAATATATGTCGCCAAAGAGACACTTTATGGGGAATTAAGATGGAGAGAATCAATAGGGTAGGCCTATATTAAACGTTTAAAAAATTTGGAAATATGAAATATGAATGGTAACAAGATAACTTTTTTAAAGCGATTATGAATAATGAAGGCACACTAAAATGGTGTTGTCTCTCACATTTAAAAAACTAAGAAAGAAATGGTCTGGAGGCCTTACCGGTATATAATTGTGAACCAGCTATTGGCTAGTCCAAACGGTTTAAGATTAACCACATAAATAACGAAGAGAAAGATTGGCTTATCAGGGCCTTACAGAAATTTGGTCAAATTGTAATGTACGGTACTACAGACAATATTTAACAAAACCATGGCGACTTCGGTCCGAAATTATACACCACGCAATAGTACCCTTTTTGTAAATGTTGGGACCTCTTGTAGTGCATCACATTACATGCAGTACACAGTATATTTTGATTATTTTTCATGTGTAAATAAGGTCCCTTTATAAGAAAATCCAGTGGCGGATTCAAGGGGGGGGGGGGTCCGAGGGGGGTCCGAGCTTCCTTAAATCTTTCGAAGTTATACAAAAAAGTGGAACAAAATAGAGAATTACTGTATATTAAAATGCAAGTCTGAAAGTGCAATTTCCTGCCATCTAGAGGTACCATAATCATACGTTTTCTTAACTCAGCCCCAACCATGGCGGGGCTGAGGTGGTATTGGCCCTCAATATCTTCTGGGCTTCTTCTACTTCGAATTCCTGGATCCGCCACTGTAACCACAAGTGATCCTTTGTTGTGATTACTGTTCTTAGTTGTGATTTCAATGCACTTTTTTTTAATGTGCTTTTATTGTCTTTTTAAATAGTTTTATATACGGTATTGTCTAAAAGTCTCTCATTAGTAGTAGAATAAGTAGTGTTTTTATGAAAATTTTGTGTATTTTAGTACTTGTAAATTTTTATATTCTTATTTATTTTAATGTATATTGTAAATCACATGCAATTCAGTGTTAATTTCACTGTCATTTGTGATCCAAATAAAATGAAATCAATGAAATGAGGACCGTTGTGGCGACGTTATGAAACGTTAAGAATTTTTTCTCTCTTTCTTTGTTACATTAAGTTCTCTCATATTCCAATCTAATTACAGTACTGTATTTGATTTTGTTAAGATTTTCATTTTGTATTTTTGGATGCACCACTCGGAAACGAGCGATTGCCACTGATACAAAAGTGATTCCTAATACATATTGAAATTAATGACTGCAGTGCCGTGCCACAAGTGTTAGCAACCTGTTGAATAAATACATTTGTAAATAGGCCAGAAATTACCAAGTTCAGTAATGCAAGTGTTGGCTCCAGGCCATGAAACCAAGAACATAGATACTGGGGCGGATTCAGACGGTGCGATCGCACCCTACTAAATTGTATTAAGAAAAATAATTGTATTGTACGGCTGATATGAATTACCGATAAGATTTTTAAGATACTAGATTGCAATTTAAGTCCATATATTCTGAAAATTTTCTCACCTCATGACATTTAGTGCTCATGCTTTAAAAGCCTCAAATTTTGTCCTGCAAATTTTAGTTTCCTATTTCAGATATGTTTTAGGCCTAAAAATTACCTAATTATAAATTTTTCCATCTTAAAATATATGTATAAGCAGAGCGGAGAAAAACAATGTGGCAAGTTCGCAAATAATTCGCCAAGCTGAGGATTGTGTTAGTAAGAGGCCTCTGACATACAATCATTGAAGAATGAACACATTAACATTTTGGTAGCCATAGAATAAGAATATTTTGAGTCGGTTTATAACAGACTGTGCTATCACAATCTGGTTTATAAGTAAAGTAAATTTATTGTGTTACTTTCCTTCTTAAAACTAGAACCATTTTCAATGAAGCATATGCACACATTACACCCTTCAGGATCAGGTTGCCAATTTTTAACTCCGATGAGGAGCTCGTAGAAACACTCGGCTGATTAATAGATAAGATCTTTTTTTAGCTCTACTGCCTCTATTATAATAATAATAATAATATACCCAAATATTTATATAGCGCCAATTCCAAGAAATGATTAAAAGGCACTGAGCATTATTACCCCTGGACAGTGGATAACAATAACATACAATGACAAAGTGGAACAACGTGCAACCTTCTCTTCTCCCTGGGGAGTACACTGCCCTCATGAGGGTGATTGATTAATAGTTGATTTATTAATAGATATTTTTTAGATCTACTGCCTCTCTTATACTAGTATACCCTTGAGGCTGATTGATTAATAGTTGATTAATAGATCTTTTTTAGGTCTACTGCCTCTATTATAATGCTCTTATCGTAGCTTTCAAGATTACAAAAACTCGTTTTATAGACTGTAGCCTAAGGCAGAATTAAGAACTTGGTCAAGGGTGAGTGTGTATGTGGTAGATACATCCATGATACTGTACCACTCACATTGCATTTTATGCTTCTTAAAAGAACTCTTCAAAAGTATTATTAAATTTCTTATTATTTAATTGAGATTTCAATGTGAGTTTGCATCATGAAAACATCATAGGAGTGATATTTTGGCCTGACGAGTTATTGTACTGAATAATCAGTACGTCCCGAATACTTACGAAAAAAAATTGGCAAGTGATTTGGGTGGGAATCGAACCCACCACCTCCAGATAGCTAGCCTAGCAATATAACATCACTCCTATTTAATTGTGGTTACAGAGCACAACAGTTGTGTCATCACAACACCAGGTGGCGCCCTTTGTTGTCAACCAGACATTGGTTACCATTCATTACGCCTGAATGACTTCATAATCTTAATGGTTTAGAATAGGCTTTCTCGAATAGGCATTTTAAAACCTAATAATTTACCAAAAGCTCACATTATATTAGTTATCGAACACACATTTAATTATCAATTAAAATTTACAAAGAAAAACTAAGATACAGCATCTTAATAATTACGTTATAAATTGGGATCAATGGTTTGTTAGTGGAGAAAATGGTGTCCGGTTGAATGCATTTTGTGTTGCCGATAGCAACAGAGAAGTATCGCATGGTATTGTAAAGCAACACTGTAGTACTCTGTATTTCAGTTTTATTATTTTTCAGACTAACCAATCTACAGTATTTAAATAATTACGTATTTACTATTGGCTACTCAGCTGCCGTTCATGCTGTTTCCCATTTACTAGCAAACCCTTTAAAAGGGCATTTTGGCGGGTTGGTGAACCAGGTTTTGCCAGAATCTTATCTCAATAATCCAATTAAACATCAAAGAAGAATACCTCTACTTAAGAGTCATTATCACAGCAGGCATTGCTATTTGTCAATAAATTACCTGTGTAGTATTTAAAAACCAGACTGGAAAAAAGCTGTTGTTCATAAATGGTAGGCATTTTTATTACCTTAGTTGTAATTTAAGATAAAAACATAATACGGTAGCTATGTTTTTGAATTTTAAAAATTAACGACTTACGTTAGAAGTTACAACATAGTTTTTAATTTAATTGTGCTAGTCTTTCTACAAACTGTTCACAACTAATATACAGTAGCTTCACTGTTAATCTTCTTACAAAATTCGCTGAAGAATAGAGATAAGAAGAGATCGACAAAACCTGCTTCAAAAAATTGAAAATTTGGTACATGGGGAAGTCTCCTCATGGATACAGTTAGATCCAATAAACTGTCACAGTAGAGATACATGTATTAACAGCAATTAAAATTCAAAGATAATATTATTATTTATTGTTTTTAAATGAATGTAATTATAATCAAGTTAAAACAATTGATATCACAATGATTTCAGCATTCTATATTCAACACTTTAGTTGACATTAAAAGGCAGTTGTTTTTCCATCACTCAATTCAATTATCAATTTCATTCCTAAGTATCTTCATCTCTTTTTCTGATGGATTTTCTCTGTTTGTTTTTCCTAAACATGATTTTTTCTTCACCCTCTTGTTTATTTTTTCCTTTGGTTAATGGATCTTCTTCATCCGAAGCGTCTAGATATTTTAAGTCAAGCTGGACATGAATTGACGGCATCGACTCTGCTTTTGGTTTTCTGTCTGTTTTTGCCTTCAATTTTTTGGGCGCCCCTACTACACACTCCTCCATTCGAAACACATTTCCATACATTTTTGGATTAGTTTTTCCAGTATCATTAACTTCTTTTGCAAGTGGTTTTGAGAAGGTGATTTTATCATCTAGATTTGCAACAACATTTGTTGTAGAGTCTGTGTTTCGAGCACGCTGTTCTGCAAGGAACTGGAAAGCAATTTTTTTATTCTGACTTTCACTTCCAATGTCAGTGTCTTCTAAAGAGTACTTTGTCCATTTGGCAGGATTACTGTAGTCTTGTTGCCTGCTTCTCCTTTTATTATTCCATGTGGAATGCTTGTCTTTATTGTACTCTGAGTCTCTATATTGACTTTCATTGTTTGACCATTCTTTTCTGTCTCCGCTGAATCGATCTCTTCCTCTGGTTGTCTTTGATGGCATGGTCTTCGGAACCCTAAAGGAAGCAGAACCATCTACATCACGATGTTCCCCTTTATTATCCTCATCATCATCCGTTGAGAATCTTTTAACCAAGTCATTTTTGTACTTGGTCTCAAGTGATTCAAGTTGCTGGAAGATGTCTTTCTGTTTGGTGTTGAATCCTCCATCGCTTCCTTTCAAATGGAAGCAATCTAATTGACCTGCCATCCTTCATCCAGGTTCCTTTGTGTCTGGAGAATCCTTGAGAAAAAGAGAAACAAAGGTAAATTGAGTTTATTGAGCACTGGAAACACTAATTATAAATGAGAAAGGGACTGGTAAAATATTCCAGTAATTATTCATTGTGAGGGCAGTGTATTTAAACAGATGGTTATAGTGTAAGTGAAAATGTATTACAAAGTAACAGTCAATAGACAACTTTAGTCAATATATAATTTGAATGCATACCAGTGCATCAATGCTAGGACATCAAGATACAGTATTCTTTTTTTATCTAGAACAATAATCAATTCCTGCCAACCCTTGAGCAATTTAAATCCACAATTCAATTTAAATGCGAGTAATCACAAGCAAACACATATCTGCACCCAATGGCATCATGGATCATTGATTATCCTTTGCCATGTACAACAATGAAGATGAAGATGCTTGCAGTGCTTGAACCAGAATCTACAATGTCTGCATATTAACTTTTGAAATCTTTGTTGAGCAATAATTTTACCATGTAGCCATGCATGGGCCAGCTGCCCCCCCCCCCACCACTTTCTTTGAATCCTCTACAGATCTTCAGCGGTTATTAACTTTTATTAACACATATAATTTTATAACTTCACATACAGTGATACCCATCGGCACTGACAACCATGAGGGGGAGGGGACTTTGCAAATGTAGGGTAGGCATACTGTACCACCTCAGCCCCACTATGGTTGGGATTGAGGTAAGAAAATTTATTATTATTCGACCTCTAGATGGCCGGAAATGACACTCTCATCTCCTTTTTTTCAATTTTTTTTTATAATTTGGAAAAATTTCGGGTTAATGACTTTTGTTAACACATTAATTTTATCACTGCACACACAATGATACACATTGGGAAAATTGATAATAAAATATTGAAAATATGCAAATTTGCGGGAGATCGGTTATTTACGGGAGGTTCTTGCTTGCTTGTTGCAGGAGTGCGGAAGGAAGGTCATCCTGATTGCCAGGAGACTCCTGTGAGACTTGGGACCCCTGTAGTTTGTAGTAGTAATAGTACTAGGCCTAGCCTAGTAGTAGTAGTAGTAGGGCCTACTCTACCTATCCCCGGCGGGCCGCCTAGCTAGTGTACTAGCCTACCATATACTATTCTAGTAGTAGTAGGCCTACCTACTACTACTAGGCCTAGGCCCTAGGCCTAGTCCTAGCCTAGCTAGGCTGTGAACGACGACGCATGCATGCTACTGTTCTGTAGCCTAGGCCTGTCTGTTTTTAAAATTCTGTCACAATGTCACATTTCATAGCACATACTTTAGTTTGTATTCTAGTTAATGGTCCCAATATTTAATTAGATACCTACAATTATTAACAATAATTGAATATTTAAACAGCACTCAGGCCTCGGTCGGCTGCTTGAGATGCAGCAAAAACAACACGCAGATATGTGAGCGCCCTCTGGAGTAAGGAATCGCGACATCATCACAACTCAGCATGTCATCATCGGCTCGAATTTCAAGACGAAGTAAAGGTATTGTTTCGCTCCTTGAAATATTCATCTAATTCTGTATATTAATCAAAGGTATGCTTTCTTTTACACAGTTTTATTCCATTAAAAGCGCTACCCGCTTTAGTGGAATCATTTTTGAAAGTGATAATTTAGATTTCACTTCACAAACAAGTGTGCGCCAGGCTGTGTTTTGTCACTGTCACTGTGTGTCATCCTTCTTGTGTGTAGATAGTCTTTATCATAGTTTGCTTAATAGAGAAAATAGAATGCTCAATCAGAAATGCATTCTCAGTGTGCAATCCAATACCCAGGGATGAATTCCCAGGCCAGGTACGCTTTAGTAAGTTTTGTAGGCCTAGCCCCCCCCCCACCCAAATCATATTTCATTATCTTTAAAAAATTTTTAATGTAGTCCTACATAGTTCTGGTAAGTTTAAGATTATGAAGTCAAATGTTATTTCATTATTTTCTATAAGAAATTGTTGAACAAGTGTACCGTAACATAGGGTTATGGGCAGTCATGTAGGATACAGACGTTCTAACCTCTGCAATGCAAAATTTGGGAGACTAGGTGTGCTGGTGAAGTGCACCCCACCTCCGAAATGGGCATTCCATTCTGCTTTTGAGGTGTCGGTAACACTCGTGGAAACCTTTGTACATGCCCACATCATTGATAAATATTGGCGCACATAGGAAAAACATTTACAGAAATACTTGGTATTTTGGTATTTTCAAGTTTGAGTTTTATTTGTCATACAAATGGTTCTTAATAGGTGCAAATAATAATTAAAAAGTAAATCATTTGATAAATTGTTAGTGAATAACAGTTAAACTTGCCTAAGTTGACTGTGCCTAAGTCGAATAATTTCTAAAGTTGATTAATTTCTAAAGTTGATCTTATTTTACAAGCCAAATTGTTGTGTTTTCCATTAATTAACAATCTGTAAGTCGAATTTTATCTAAGTCAAACAATATTTCAATGGCATTTTGGAGACAATAGGCAAGATCAACTGTACATAAACAACAACAAATAGTAGTTGTACCTGGATATAAGCGAATTCTTAATTTAGACGTAGGTAAAAAGTCAAGGTGGTTTTCAGTGGCACTTGCCACCTGCTAATTTTTTCCTAAGATGTTTCTTCAAGGGTGGATTTTTTTTCTTCTCGCTCGGCTATTTTACCCCGGCTGTATTCACCAGTATTTTTCCTCCTAGTTCTCTCACTGATTTTTTTTTCATCAGTTTATAAGTTCATTATACAGTAGGCAGAACATACAGTATTTGTTTTTATTTCTTATTTTTTTTCATTGTATAAATTAATTATTGTTTTTTTGTCGTAAGGTTCCACACAGGTGTGCCGATGATAAAAAAAGCGTTATCCAATCAATTTATTGACTCTTGACGCATTCGAAATACTGATAAAGTCTAATAGTTCCGGGTTCACATAAGAAATAGAGGAAAGACAACAGGAAATCTTGTGTTAACATAATTGCTCTTCACACCTATTTCCTAGTTTGTTCTTTATCATATTTGACTGCATCAGCTTAAATTCCGGCAAGGATTGACAATATTATTTCAGTTAAGGAGCAACAAAAGGAAGGACGCAGTGATATTATTACCATGTCTGATCTTCTACAGTTCTTTTGCTCACAGTACCCTTTAAAATTATTTTCTTCTGCTATTATTTCGCCTACATTACGCCTAAAATTTTATGTTGCGGTTGTTGGTAGCATTCAGTCCCATTTTATTAAATGTATTAATTAAATTAATGTTATTGAACAATAGAGGAATATGTTTTGTACTTCATCCGTGGTTTAGTTATCAGTATTACCGTACCATTATGTTAACTTACCATTTTATAAATTATGCGGATAACATGTTAAAACAATTTTTTATATACTAACGTTTAATACGCTGAATGCTTATTATTTTTTAATTTTGTGACAAAGACAACAATGTTGTAAACAGAATATAATGTGTATTCTTTACTGAAAGTTAAGGAATTTATATGATTTCACTAATATCAGCCCATGAGGGAATTTCATGTTGGCAATCGGCAAATTGCCATCCATATTCGACAATTTTTTGCCGACCTAGGTCTAGATTTTTTGGTTTCAAAAACTGCTTGGAAAGTCAAAACTTTGACTGAAACAGGCTATAGCAGAAACTGAATTTCACATACGTCGTCAAACTAATAAATAGGCATCGTGCAATGTGTTTACAGTCATCTTTCTCCCCTACGCTGTAGCTAGGAATAGTCCTTTCGTAGGCTAGTAGGATTGAAGCTAGCCAGCCAAGGCCTAAAACATTGCCTAATTGAAGCAACTTGGGCTGCGTAGATCGTAATACTTATCTAAATTTTTTATTTTCTTCATTGTACAGTATTATTATCATATATTTAAAATGTTGTTTATTAAAAAACAACCATATTGTAGGCCTAATCTTACCGTCCGTTTAAACACAAACATGATCGCATCGTGACTTCACTACTGTCAAGTAGTGTACATGTGAGAAAAAATCCCAGATAGGTCGTTCTGGGCATACGCATGGACATGCACGGGCAGTTTTGAAGCACAGACGGCCTACTGTATGATGATACAATCGTAGCTTTTATAAAAGTGATACAAAACTGGTATTTCCCATGCTAAAGATAATGCTAAAACGAATGCTGACACGACATTGCTTCGGCAATTTTCTTATGTAAAACATATACTACACTATTAAAATTATACAAGTACAACCATTCTTTTACCAATAATTTATTGATTTAATTGAGATAATTAACACAATCAAGATCTTTAGATGACGATGTAAAGTCGAGAGCATACGGAAAAATTGTAGCATATACTATTAGCCTAGGTAGTAAAAAATTGCTGAGACTGCTGACTGTGGAGAATTTAACGTCGGCAAATTTTTGCCGACCTAATATTTTTCAAATTTCATGGGCTGCTAATATTGTAGAGAGCACAATGTAAAGTAGAACTTGAAATTAATAATCAAATATCGAGTTGCTTCATGACTCTGATATTATCTTTTGCCCGTGAGCTCAACTAAAAAAAAAAAAAATATTTGGCTCAAATTGATTAAGGAATTATCCATACAGTATCGAATACAATACAGGAAATATGCTTTCCCTGTACAATGAATAAAAAAAAATACTAAAATATAAGATACAGTTGTACACAAGAATATTTTGGGATTATTCTGAATTTGAAGAAATGTGAGAGACTGGGAGATTTCATGAGAAATTGGGAGACTCCTGATCGAATAAAAAGTTTAAAATAAAATGTATCTCATGCAACTTCTTGTTGAATATCATAATTATATCCTTTTTCTGTGATACTGCCCTCTAGCAAGACAATAGACACAGAGCTGAAGTTTCCAAAATAAAAATAGATTACAATTAATTTGAATTTTGAAGACTGTAGACATATGCTCCCAAGCCTAAAATTTATTTTATATTTATTTCTATATTTTTATATTTTATTGTAATGCCTGGTGAATCATGTTAAAGATTGTAAATTATGATAATATACACCATTTTCATCAAATTTGAAATGAAAATTTTTCGAGAACCTGGCAACTACCACTGGGCAACTTACATGCCTAGCATTTCACTGTACATCTTCATGGATTAATTAAATAACTAACGAGCACAAATGTTTTAAAACGTAAAATGAACGAAATGTTGATATTAAAAACAAGTAAGTCTTTAAACAGTAAAAAAGCTATTTCAATATTTACATACAAATCGTATCTGATTTCTGCTGCTGCTATAGCAAAGGTCGAGCGGCACTATCCCCTGTGCAGTGCTCTATTTGTAAACTCGCTGGCTGCTCAAGCTAGGCCGCTGGAAATCGCCCAAGTGAAAAGTTGCGAGATTAGTGGCGCTGTTTTAATATAAGCCCGATAAAATGGTGTATACATTACATATGAGATCATTGACACCATGTATATAAAAATCATTTTAATTTTCCAAACTTGTTCTCAAGAAAGTGGCACTAACTATGTGACAAGCTAATTGTGTACGTATGCGCAATTTGGTTTGATTGTTGTTTCATTCTCTATTTACAGAGACATCATCCACCAGCTAATTTTATTAATATTGTCCATACATTACTTTAACGTTTAATTGGTACTGTATTCAGGGGTGGATTGGGGGCAGGGAAGCATGCTTGGATGACTTAGAATGAATGTTTATTGCCACCCCCCCTCCCACCCCAGTCAAAAAGATTGGGAGCTCTCTAGGTTAAGACTTGGAGCTAGACCTAGCTACTGGATTAGAGCAAAAAGTATAGATATGGAAGAGAGCGTTGTCCTGTTTGTAAATACGTCACTGCCCTATTTACGATGGAAGTCGTCATCGTTAACATAAGTTAAGTTTAGTAATTTTTAAGTTGCAAGTGAATAAATAAATTAAACCAAAAACCTGGAGTGCGGCCAATGTGTATTGAGTTTACAGGAAGTGCGCCCTCTGCAGTGGTATGATGATAAAAAATAAAGTAAATCTACTGCCATCTACAAAAGTATTTGTATCATGTGAAAAAACAAATAACCACAGAAACAATCTGTGTGCGGTAGTAGTAGGTAATAAAGGGCATAAAGACAGCAGTAGGCGTCTTCCTCTGGCTGCGTGTAGGATGTAATTATGCCATCGTTTCAATCATGTTGCCAATATTATCCAATAATGACAATGAATTGACATGATAATCTTAATAACAATCACATAAAAGTGATATGTTTGTTTAGCTTTTGTGTTTTTAGTACATTTTGATGGGAAACAATTAGATTTTAAAATGCCTATTCCAGAAAGCCTATGAAGTCATTCAGGCGTAATGAACGGTAACTAACGTCGGTTGACGACAGAGAGTGCCACCTGGCGTCGTGACGACACGACTTTGGTACTCTCTTTTAACTGAAAATGTCTTCTTCAAGAAAGTATTTAATTATTTAACTTAAGTGGAGAAGTATTTTTTTTATTGGAACCAAAATGCTGACCATTAGTACTTTACAAAAGTTTATACATAACCTTTTAATTGGAACTATCAGCTTTTAAACAGTATTATAACCAAGGCCAATAGGAAATTGTTCAAGCTGTGTGTCCTTTATGAAGTTGAAGTTGGTGCTGGCAAAAATCTCTATTGTTCTGTTTTACCTATACTGTAGTCTCTGTCTCTTATACACATCTAGATGTGTATAAGAGACAGGTGCAAAACTGAATCCAGGGGTTAAGTCCTTGGAAAACCTGACAATAGGGATTTGAAAGGCTTATTAATCAATTTTAGAGTATCACAATTCTGTATGTAATAATTAACATAGAATTTTTTTCTTCCCAATGAATGTTTTTTTTACTTCCAGATAGGGGGAAGCTTAAACCTTTCGCCTTCCCTGACACACAAATACACACACACACAAACATACAGGTGCCACTACAGAGAGAGCAGCTTAGCTCAGTCGACTAATCTGGTGGTAGCCACTGTGTGTGCGCTGAACTGTGGAGATCTCTTGTTCCCTGGTTCAATTCCCATCGCTGCCTCTCGTGTTTAAACCATTGGTCCCGTGTGCCTTTACGGCCCATCTGCATGTTAAAGAACGTAGTACACTCTTCAGAAAGGAGTAGGGGATTGTCTCCCGGTGTACTGCCCAATCACCACCAGAAGGACCCCACTGGAAATACGGTGAGTCTTCTTTTTCGTGGGCTGTCCTTGGTGTTTACGCCGAATAGATCCAAATTCCACAGTAATGTCATACACCGGATTGAAATCGTCGACTGGCCAATGTTAGCTTGCAAACCTGGGGTTGAATACTGTGGCCTTTAACGTATCTATGATCTGGTCATCCCAATTTATTGCGCCTACCCTAGTTTGTGGAACGTTGCTACCGACAAAGTAACTTCAGTAGAGAACAGGCCACATTTCCAGACGCATGGCCATACACATGATTATGATACAAGAAAATTTTTATTCTTGCTTGTTGCTTGATGTAGGTAGAAACTCTCAAAATGAGCCCCTTATGCATGGACTTCCATCATAGCAGTTCAGAATAATAATAATAATAATAATAATAATAATGCATATATAATGCACCATCTATCTAGGTAAACCTATTCCGAGGCGCACACAAACATACTAAACATGGAATATAAAAAAACAACATTATAAAAGTACAATGAAATAAAAAAAAAATGGATTATATAGTTTATATAGTTTTGGGTGGTTTGTGTGAACTTTACGAGTAATAATTTGAATTTGAAAAATAGACTTCACAGTACAGTACTTATAAAATGTCCGACTCTTGACGATGCGCAGCATATTTTATTGATAAATTGTGGGTACACAAAGAAATATCAAACAGATTGTTACGCACGGCACTGTATGCATGAAGTTACAGTCCCCAACACGATTTATTGACTGTTTAAATTTAAAAATTGTAGACTTACTCAATATAAAATTTGTACTTTTCTGCAGTAAAGATTGAAAAATGGATTATTAATTGTTAAATGTTAGCCAGATCTGTTGTATCTGTACACATTAGACCCACAGCAGGTACATATTTTCACACGATACCTGTTAGCTGTCAACCGTCTGGGCCTGCTGCACGTGGTCTGTTTACAATATAAATTCGCACTGGTCTAGTCTATAAATACCAGACCTTTAAAGAATTTTAGACGTAAAGCTATTAGTTGATTAGTTGAGTTGGACGACATGAAATGTCTGGACTTTAAGACTAGTAATTACTTTCGAGTACAAATATGAACAGCTTCAAAAAAGGCACAGTCTATTTCGTTGGGATTTAAATTGAGATTTAAAGTTGTTATAAGTAATTAAATGTGCATATAAAATTCAAATCTTGTAAAACTGGAGTTAAAAATTGAGGGTTTAGAACCTATAAATGAATCATTTTCTCGGAGATTCTCTAGAAGGGATTTGCAAAAAAAAAAAAAAAATTACATTTGAAGTTAGTATTAGAATTGATTAAGATCTGCAAATGGGTACAAACATACGATATGGCCACCCTCCTCTCCAAAATAGCGTCATAAAACACAGTCCTGTTAGCGTGTGGCTGAGAACTCGTGTCTCGTAAGAATCAACCATGCATGAGAAATTTTTACTTGCCATTGTTGTGATGACAGCTTTTAAACACGCAATAATAATTGATGTTTCAGGTCTAGTCGGCCTAGCGTGATGTGTAGTTCCATATACGGGAAGGGTAACTTTCTTAGGTCAAGATGCCCTGTATAAGCGTCTAGAGGCTTATTATTGTTCTTTTAATTCCTAATTTGGGAAACGGGGGTGACACTCCATTCCCAATCCCTGCCGCCACATGCAGTGCTTGGATGGCGCTATGTGCCAAACTACAGTACATCTCTTGCCCTGGCCCTTCAAATTTATTCAATGAACAGTTTTGGCCCCTATTGCGATATAGTTAAGAACCACTGGTTTAGACACTTCAACAGTGAAAATTATGTTATAATACTTACCATATGTTTACACATCACCAGTGTCTTGTTACATTCACATTTAAATATGAATGTGTCACTGGTTGTATTTCACAATATGGCAATCAGTTTGTTTCCTAGAATTTCAAGTAGAATATTTCTGATAATGAAAACAATATGGTTCATTCATGTGATCAAAGCTCTTTTTATAGCATCCTTCAAATATTAGTGCATACAAACATAAGCCATAACAAAATGAAGTAAAACTACAGTGGCTGTGCCAGCGTCTGAAATTTGGAAGGGGAAGTTACTGGTACAATTTTGGGGAGTGGCGGGGTGGAGCAAGGTCCCCAATGAGACAAAGAAAATTTTCCCAAACAGAACATACATAAGACTTTTCCTCATTGTCATAATGAGAAGTGATGTTAAATACAAAAAGAATATGTCATTTTGAAAATTCTTTTTACATTTTTCGCAAAATAAAAAGCTTGATATTGCAGTCGCAAGCTAGGAGAGCATCAGATTTTTGTTTGTCAGACTTAGACAATGTTTGATCAAACTTGGATGAAATAAATATTAAGGCATTCCAACAGACATGGAAAGGTAAGGATTGTTGATCAGGAAAATGATGCAAGCGTACTACAAGATGTTGTTTGAGCAAACATTGATAAGTCTGCTATACTAATACACTATTCCAGACTAGCATCGCATTACGATCGGTTGTAGCAAATGCGACACCCCAGTCGCACTCAATCGCAATTCAAAATCATGTGCGAAGGCTCACCAACAGTAGTCAGTAAGTAAATGAAGATTGCAATGGTTGTATCTGTTGTAATTAGGTGATGCAATCTTTATTACTGCCGGAATCCAATTGCAACGAATCACAACGAATTCCACAGGCACCCATTTGCTGAGGTCAGTCAACATAGATCTACCTACCGGAGGCCTAGTACCATTTTACTCCCTGTTTTTGTTTTTTGTCTGATTTGGTCTGAATGCACTCGTTGATTGTGATCAGAAGTGATGAGATTTGGATTACCACCGATTACATTGCAACTGATCGCAATGGAGTATACAGTAGTCTGAATAGAGTATAAGACCTACAGTAAAACTTGTACTGTATATTCAAAGCTTTACAAAGATTTATTTCACTACCTACACACATTTTCTAGGATCAATAAAACCTGAAGGTATAATAAACCTTTGATAGTTGTATAGTTTTAGTTTTGATTTAATATCCTTGCAGACTTTTTGTATAGATACGAGGACAAGCAAATTCATTGTGTTGTTTACAATGGGGATTTCTTCTCAATCAGTAAACACACTTGAAGAAATGTTCTGCCTACACAGGGTGTGTTGATACTACATTGCTGACGTTACAACAAAATCAAATCAAATCAAATCCATTTTTATTGCAATCTGTTAAGATAAAATATCATCTTCACCAAATTGAAGTTTAACAATATTAAAACATCAATTATTACTAAAACATCAATTATCATTAAAACATCAATAGTTTAAACATCAAAAGACATAAAAAAAAAATTATATTTTTATTTTATTAAAATTAAAAAGCAATTCTTAAGAAGTTGTCATCGAGCGGCGCACCCGAATACTACCACTGATTAAAAATACCATGGTTGATAATAAATTTCTTGGATCTCTCTGTCTTTATTACTTTGGAAAAGGAAACCGATTTGTTTTCCTGAGGTTATAGGTGATGGTACGTTCAGTTGGCAAGAGATGGTATAGTCTGTGAGAGGGACATTTAATTTTTCCAAAATATTTTTGGCATAATCGGGTGCGGCTTTCAGCGAGAACGGGGAGACCAGAGATTTCAAGGGCCCGATTATAACTAACCCCGGGGAGGCTGATGCGAAGCGCTCTTTGTTGAATTCGCTCGAGGGCTTTGGACTGAGTACCAGATATGCAAGTACCCCAAACAGGGGTACAACACCAGGACAAACTTTTCATTGCTGATCAAAGCTACCCTAGCGCCTCCACTGCTATCTAATGTGCAAGCCATGATTCATAGCAATTTTTAAACTGAAGTTTGTTTATAACTTGATTTTTATGACATTCTATTCAAGCTTTCATATTTTTAGTATGTATTGATTAGAAATATAAATAGAAAAGAGTGATGTTAACCTCCCATTGGAGATTTTATTTCATGGTCATGTAAGGAGTACAAGGTTGTAATGTAAACAGTTTAGTAAATTTTTATGTTTATAGAATTTTGATAGATCTTAGGAGATTTCCTGGCAGTGGCGGATGTATTAATGTTGTTGTTTCTGTCAAATTTTAATTTTTTTTTTTCCACAGTTTTTGGTACATGTGATGGCAGCAGAAAGTAAAATTTTATTTTTATGCAGATCTATCATTAACAATAGATGTATAATAAACTTTTTAGGTTTATTATAAAAGTATCCTAATGACAAAAAATATAGGCATTCATTTTTGGTAAAAGAAAAGTGGTAGACAGTAATGAGTAAGATTTTAAATTGAGTGCTTTTTAATTGTAGTGAGATTTTTTTTTCATATTTTAGTTTTATTTTATGGTATTATAATTAAAAGATAGCAGTTTTAGCTCAGTCAGCTAAACTAGTGGTAGCCACTTTGTGTGTGCGCTGAACCGTAGAGATCTTGGTTCTCATCACTCCTCTTCTTGTGTACCAATACAGTCCACGAATTTCACGTTGGCAATCGGCAATTGCCGTGCCAGGATTGCTACAGGACGGCAATTTTTTGCCGACCTAGGCCTAGATTTCTTTGCTTCAAAAACTGCTTGGAAAGTCAAAAACTTTTACTGAAACAGGCTATAGCAGATACTAAATTTCATGTACGTCATTAAACCAAGGAAATTGGTGGTTCATAAAACAGATTTGTTTGTACAATTAACTATTTCTAATAGGCATGCAGTACGTACGATTTGTGTACAATCGTCGTCTTTCAATCTCGCATAGTCTTTTCGTAGGCTAGGCCTAGGAATGATGCTAGCCAGCCAAGGCCTACAACATCGACCAATTGAAGCCATGTGGGCCGCGTAGATCATAATGCTTATCTACATCTATTATTTGTCTTCATTTTACAATATTATCATATTTAAAATGTTGTTTATTATTTAAAAACAACAAAATTCAACATATTGTAGGCCTAATCCTACCATCCATTTAAACGCAATCACGATCGCATTCGTGACTCTACTGACAAGTACTGTACACGAGTGGAAAATCCCTGATAGATCATTCTGGACATGGACATGCATGGGCAGTTTTGAAGCAGCCTGTGATGATACGATCGTAGCTTTTACAAAAGTTCCCATGCCAAAGATAACGATAAAACGAACGCTAAAACGGAATTTATTCGGCGATTTTCTTATGTAAAACATAATATTATACTACACTTAAATTAATACAAGTACGACCATTCTTTCACCAGCAATATATAGATTTAAGAGAAATTAACAAAATCACAATCTGTAGATGAAGAAAAAAGTTTATACTATATTGGCCTAGGTAGTAAAAAATTGCTGAGGCTGCCAACCTCGGAGAATTTAAGGTTGGCAAATTTTTGCTGACCTAATTTTTTCCTAATTTCATGGGATGCTAATAGCACACCATCTTTCAGATGAGACATTAAGCCACCAATTCATTGCACGTTAAAGAATCCAGTGCACTCTTCGGAAAAGAGTAGGGGATTGTCTCTCGGTGTACTGCCTGATTCAGCACCAGAAGGAACCAATTGCAAAGATCTTCTTTGTTGGTTATTCTTAGTGTTTACATTGAATAAATCCAATCCTATTGTTTGAAGAGCACATTTGTTATTTGCAAAAGATTACTGTAACTACATGTTTGGTTTTATAACAAAGTAGTACGAGTATCTAATTCATCGTAAATAATAAATAAATCTTATGTCCATTGAGTAAATATCTGGAATTTCGGCATTCAAAATAAGATCAACAGATTAACTTTACCGGTATAGAGTTTAGTGTTGAAGTACCCGAGTTTTTTGTAAGCCTTCTTTGTAGGTGTTGTATTTCTAGTCTCAGTCTAGTAGTATCGCAGTCTTTTGAATGAAAAATTATAAAAGAAAAAGATGGTACTGTTGTTACATCTAAATTTAACACGTTGGCTGCCAGCGACGAGTATACTCGCTCACAGGGTGTTGCTGAGGGCGCCAGGAACGAGTATACTCGTCAAATCGGGGGAAACATTCTAGCGTTTATAACTTCTTTATTATACATTGTAGAACCACAGACTCAACGGCTGGTAGTTCGGGGAAGATACACCTATACGATAACGTACAAATGACATATATATGTCCGTTGTGTTATTTTGCCGGTAGTACACTCGAGCGGTACAAGTGGGGGCGCCCTTTGAACATATACCAACCCATGCAAAAAGCGGACGAGATAACTCGCACTTGGCATAGTCAGTAAAAAGTTCTATCACAGTGCCATCGACGAGTATACTCGCCCCCTAATATTTTCCCGACACTTCATTTTGATGACATATGACTAGATAAAATTTCAAAAAAGCATGTTTGTACATATAAACTTGTTTTGGCACACGGGAATGAACCGTAAAAAAAGGTCTGGCAGTCAACGTGTTAAGCCCTCATTGTTATGAAGTCTTTTGAATATTTTCATGTGAATGGAAAGTAACAAAGAATAATAAAACAGAGATAAAGTTGACCTTGAAGTACATAGATTAGTAATACAATGAAGGGTAAATCTATATTAGGCAATAGTCTTTTTAATATTTCCACAAGGTTTTGAATTGGTAATTTCACCATATAAATTCTTGATATACTATACAGTAAAACGTCCATTTTATGAACATCAATTTTACAAATAGTTGGTTTTACGAATGGTTTTTGCCCCTGATGACGCCATCATCAACCAATTATTACCGTAATCAAGTCCAATTGTGCTCGTTTTACAAAGTGATGTATATTTTTCTTAATAAAATCAAGTTTGTTGTATTTATTTATCAATAGTTTGATCTTTTCTTCTTTTTCTGGTATAATAATCATTATATTAATGTAATAAACCTAACCGGAACAACGAACTACCAACACAAGTGTCGTCAGATTCAGCGCATATGTTTACGATGACGAACTAAAGTGTTGGGGTCAGCAACTTAATGACATCGTGTATACTAGTTATGATTGCGAAATGCATGTTAACATCACAATTCGGTGATCTAACATTAGTAACAACTAGAAAGAACACGATACAAGGGCCATAAAACATACAGATGTTTGAATAAGACTTTAATAAAATAAAATTTTGTTAAGTGGAAGAATGCCAGTGATTAAAATTATTTGGTTTTTATCGAAGGTAAATTCAGCTAAGCTCTAGCGCGGTAGACCACACTGCTGCACTGTAGGTTCGTGCTAGGCCTGGGCGCTGTCAGCCTATCGGCGCTCAATGGCAGGGGTAGCTAGGTATTGGAAACTGACACCTGATCTAGTTTACAAATTTTTCAATTTACTAATACTTCTTGGTACCAAGGGGTACGTAAAATGGACGTTTTACTGTATACAAAAATTATAAGTTTTACATTTAGTAATGAACCAATCTTGACAGTTAATTTTAGATGCCGATGGAGATGCATCTTCCCTCTCCCTAGGATCCTCGACTAAATTCTACTATACAATTTAGCCAATTATGGTACAGATGTCAGAGATCACAAATGATTACATTTTCAATCAACGAAAGAGAGGATGAGTCTTATACTCACATTAAATTATAGTTTATTTTATCTTTTTTAAAACTAAAAACAAAGTTGTTTTCAGAAATAATGATAGGAAAGTTACTACAGTACATTACTGTATTAAAGGTTGTGGCGATGCCAGAGGTGGTAAAGGTGGGGAATGTGGATGTCATGTGGATGCACCTAGGCCCTGAGGGGGCTTTCCAGAAATTTTCAGACCCCTGTTCAATAGTTTATCCCCTCACTGTAATCCTAGAGCCAACACTGAATACAGTGCTTCCTACTATGCTTAAAGGTATTTCAAAATGCCTATGAAAGTGGCAATAGAGTGATTCAGCGATGTTTGTTTACAGCTTGTCATGTGACCTACGGTAAGTGTACTATGGAGAACATTACAGTGCTATCAGTGTGAAAGTATAAGAAAAGGTAATATTTGGTTTCGAAAACAACCACCCACCTGTTAACGTGAGAAATAAATGGCAAGGAAAGGCAATACGATTGTTCAAAATAGTGTTTATTATACTTATTCTATCGTTCTCCTTGCATTGTATACTTTGAAATTTTTGTTTTTAGCTAGCCCAGAAATCGTTGTGTAGTCCGCCGGTTAAAGACTCCCGTGCATACTTAAAACAGGCCGGATTAAATTTTAGTCTGCTAATTCTGTTAATTTCTCGGAGACCCCCTACCCACTGTACCTTGCATTAACAGATTTTAAAGCATTTTGCCATGTGGCAAAGACAAGCCAAGCTTTTGTTTCAGTGGCACACAACAATTTGGTGCATTCTGTGAGAAAGAAAAACAACTAAACTAAAAGAAACTAAAAGTTATACAAAACAATTATACAATAACCGTATACAGTACTGTATTGGTGTAATTGCTGCGAAGCAGCCAATTCATATTCCTGACAGCAATTTGACCTCTGAAAGGTCATTGTTTGTCAAAAAACGAGTGCCTAAGACGACTGAAAAGCATAGTTTCCTTCTTTCGTTCTGCCGGGTAAAATCACCCTTGGAAATTTACCCCATAAAAAAATGTACACTTCCTAGACCATGCAGTCTTCAAAATAAAAATTGTAACCTTTGGTAATCAACTACATTTTCCACATACATAGAAATTTTTGAAACTTTATTTAAAAAAACCTAAACCATAATTCACCACATTATAGACACTTTTTGACAAAAATGAAAAATTACGACTTTGTTACCCAATGAGAAGTGTTCTAATAATTATAGACAATGGGGTCGTGTCTCATATTATTTGTTATAGTTGTATTATTCATTATTTTCACTTGACTCGCATAAATAATTTTGTTCGAAGAACATTTATATGCAGTTGTACTTCACAGCACTTCACTTGCAATTTGCAATTTCTAGTATGAGTTATTATTACAGGGTTGAAGATGAAGTGAGAGGCTATAAGATGGTAAAAGAATCATCCAAATCAGACATTTCCTTATGAAGTTACAAACTTTTAAACACACAGCTGTTTAATGAACAATATTTGAGAAATCAGCTTTCAAAGTTTATGATTGCGGGCCTTTCTCAGACAGAAACCATCACCAAAATGTTAAAAATTGTTGTTGTATCATTAAAAATGAGGAAAATAACAGCATAGCATGATGTGTAGATATATAAAGGTTAGTTTAGTGCAATAATATAGACTTCAAATATTTTAACATTTCAGCATGTTTTGGCCATTATCTCTAAAACAAGCAACGATTGACTGGTTTAGCTTGTCTTTGCCACATATAGAGTACCACGCAAGTGTCGTCACAACACCAGGTGGCGCATTTTGTTGTCAACTTTGACATAATCTTAATGGAAACCAAAAAAGTGTACTAAAAACACAAAAGCTCACCATATATTAGTTATTGAACTTATATTTAATCATCAATTAAAATTTACAAAGAAACTTGGTACAACATCATATTAGTTATGTTAGAAATTGGTATCAATGGTTTGTCCGTGGAGGCAATGGATCCGTTTAAGTGCATTTTTGGTTGCTGACGGCAACGGAATAATATCACATGGTATTGTGACGTAACAACATAGTACTCTATAGTGTATAACAAAGTAAAAGCAATTGTAAATAAAGAATTATTTTTTGTAACACAGAATAGATAAGGCCCAATAAAAAAAATTATTAGTTTATCACCCTTGCGCGCATGCCTTTTATGGTACTGAAAAAAAAAAATTTGTTTGAAAACATTTTTTTAAACTTTTTTATTTTTTATTTTATTTATTTATTTTTTCATTTATTTTATTAAATAGTAGATATTGTTTGCATTATCTAAATCATGTTTTGCTTTGAATATCAATGCACCGGCGAACAAACCAAGGGTTATATTTGGCTTTAGCAAAATAAAAAATTTAAAAAAAATCCTCCCTCCCTCATCACTTTTCCTGCTCAGATAAGGTGATAAACTAATAATATTTTTTATAAGGCCTAACACAGAATAGAAGTTTTATTATATATTATTTGACCTTGTTAAAAGTTATATAGAATGATAAACTCCTGTTTTTAAACCTTGTTGACATCAAGCCATTCATTTCTTTAATCACCTACTCACAACCCACTTGAAGCTTTGTAGTTTATTGTTATTAGAGCAAGTTACAAAAGATAGCTCATGTTTGCCAACACAAACACATGATACAACAACTGTGACCAGTAACATACTTGAAAATGTTTGCTATCTTCTTAGTAGTGTTTCTTTTTGTCAAGTCTTTTCAATATAAAGTGCGGGTGTCCATTGCCTATTACTGATTCTCGAAAAGTGCTACCACGATCTAGAGGGCGTCCTTCAAAAGGCAATAAAAGGTGTTCGTATCGAATGCGTGCTGCATTTCTATGATGCATTTTTTAGTTTTGAATGCAATTTTGAGTTCGCCGATTTCCAATAGGGCGCCACCTACCTCATGGTAGTACTCATCATGCACTTCCATCAGATTTACTTGCTCTTAATACAGGGTTCTGACACTAAAAGGAATGAAAAAATACAGTTTTTTTTACAGTATATTCGAATAATAACTAGACTTAATACTATGTCTGTCAAACAGAGCATAGTACTCATCATTTAATGTGGTTTAGAAAATTTAAATTACAATACAGTATTAGGCTTTTATTGAAACCAGATGAAAATATTTCAACATCTAAGAGCATAGGGCTTTTTGTCATTGCCATAATGGAATTGATTTTGAAATTACTTGTCTAGACCGATATTTGCATGTACTGTAGCGTACGTGTGGAGTATAACAGACAGCGAAGCCTAATCTACTGGAATTTGCATTGAATAACGATAACGTTCTTCAACACTGTAGGCGAGACTTCATTTATACTTTATTCCGTGAACTTATTTTTTTATAGATCGTCAGAGGAGGGCAAAAAAAAAATTTAAAATAAAATTTAGTTTTCTTAATTATTGCCAAAAACATCCATATGGAGGAGAAAGTAAAAATTAAAAATGTTAGGCCAAAAAAAAAATATACTTGTTTAGCGTCACACCCTCAGAAATTTTCAGGGGCGGGGGGGGGATTTTTTTATTTAAAAAAAATTTTTTTTTGCTGACTTAGGTCTAGCCTAGCTAGTGTGTAGGCTTTTTAGGCCTAGAGATTTCAAAAACTGCATTGGTGCCAAGTCAAATTTTTTACAAAGGCTATAACAGACACTAAATTTTTTAGTCGATTTTCAGCACTTTTTTACCAAAAAAAAAAAAAAATGAGAGGCGGCTACAAAATCAGGGTCGGGCGGTGACGCTAAACAAGTATAATTTTTTTTTTTTAGCCTTATTGATGATTGTAAACTGTGTAGTAATGGAATGGTTAAATAGCTTATTTTTGGAGATTTCAAGGCAGCGATGGCCATAATAAAAATAAAGATATATTTTTTTTCTGAAATTTCTATTTTTCTGTGGCAGCGGGTGCGCTAATTGGCCAAAAATAAAATTTTATTTAAAAAAAAATCATCATTGTTGTCGGGCAGCGCATTCACTAAACTAGGTATAAAAAAAGTCTCGGCTAAACATTCTGAACAACGCATTAGATAATACTGTACCTCATTACTATTGTTTTGATAAACGTTACAGAAACAAAGACTAAAGTGAAAGGAAGTCATTTTTAATCTAACCAGGAATACAAATTAATTATAAATACACATTCTATTAAAATGCTGGATTATCCATCCTTTTGAGGATATTCCCATTAAGCGACCGGCATTTCCTGGCAACGACAGTATTTTTGTCCTCCTTTGTTGCCCTACATATCACCAGATACATTTCAAATTTGACCCAGAATTGTAGCTACATTTGTTCAGTTACATCCCGTTATTCTTGTCATCATTTTTTAATAATGCACGGAAAGTTTCATGAATAGCAGTGACATTGCGAGCCTGTTGTCTATGAAGACTCCAAGATGACCCGTAACGAAAGGGGAATTTTAGGGGTTCGGCTAAATACTCTTTGAAATTTTACTACTGTGTAGTGTAATTAAATGCTTTTTCGGAACTGTTTAAATTTAAGTACCGTAGTTTAAGTCAAAAATATTTACTGTTTGTTTTCTTTTCTTTTTGCGCATTGATCCTTTTTGCGGAATGCGCTATAGAAGTATGGAATTATTATTACTATTATTTTATCCTAACTAGGTTATGAAAACACACTTCTGAGTTAAACTTTGTCTATAGGTACCCCCCCCCCCCTTTCCCCTTCCCATGAACCTGGTTTACGTGCCTGCCAAGTAAAGGAAAAATTAAAGAATGCCTTAGGCTTAAAAGAAGGCAAGGTGGGGGGGGGGGGCAGGGAACAAGAACTAAAGATAGAACCTAAATTTCTGTTCTTGTTTGCAAGTTTTGTGTTAATACCTTATTTAAAGAATATGAAATTTTTAAATCACCTGTTTTTTAACTGCTGGGTATGATGAGTGTTTTGTTTTGATACTGAAAAAATGTGTATACACAATTATCAGTATTATATATAATATAATATAATAAGATATTAATATGTAAAATCTTTTTGATTTTTGATCAACTTTGTACTATAAGAACATAGTTTTGGTAATAGAGTACTACAGTGTTTACGTCACAATACCATGTGATACTACTCCGTTTCTACTGGCGACACAAAATGCTTTCAACCGGACGCTATTTTCCCTACTGACAAACCATTGATCCCAATTTCTAACGTAATTATTAAGATGTTTTATCTTAGTTTTTTTGTTTGTAAATTTTAATTGTTGATTAAATGTTGTGTTCGATAACTAATATAATACAAGCTTTTGTGTTTTTAGTACATTTTGATGGTAAATTATTAGGTTTTAAAATGCCTATTCCAGAAAGCGTATTCTAAACCATTAAGATTATGAAGTCATTCAGGCGTAATGAACGGTGACCAACGTCTGGTTGACAACAAAGAGCGCCACCCGGTGCTGTGACGACACAACTGTTGTACTTTATATTAATGATCCTATCAATAATAATACTAATAATATAACGAAAATAATATGATGGTTATAAAAGTAATATTAATAATAGTAAGAATAATAATACTGTTGATATTCGTATAGTAATAATAATATAGATACTATCTTTAATAATATCACCTGTAGGCCTATACAATTAATTTGTTTCTTATGATTTGAATATGATATAAATCAAGCAACAAAACTAGTCAACTATTATTAGTGTACAGTAGTTTCTGTTTTTGCTTTTTTTTTTTTGGCCTAAACCTTTTCCCCTATAATTTTAGTGTTCATTTCCCTGTCGTCTGATGTGTGTGATGACATGGATGCCTCATATTAAATTATATCCAACTGTTTCCACCGGGAGTCAACTGTTCCCATGGGCACTGTCTTGCATTGGATCGTTCAGGGATCATTATAATCTAACTGCTCATTGTGCAATATTGCTATGTGTGGGTGGGAGTGAGTATACATTTTTTTTTATTTATAAGATCACATTTTATAAGAACACTGAGGCTGAAATCGCTTAAAAATTAACAACAATATAAGAACAAATTGAGGCTGAGGTAAAATGTCAAATTAGGCTTTCTTTTTTTTTTAACCTAGAAAAAAAAAAAGAAATCCTTCATGTGCAGTAGATGAGACTATGTAATACCTCTATAATAATACAGTACAGTCTATAGGCCCACTGACAACTGTAAAATAATATTTATTTTTTATGTTTAAAAAGTGTATAAGAATAAGAATGAAATAAGAACATTTTGAGATTGAAATCGGCAAAAAAATCAGAACACTGAGTCTGGGCGAAATTTTACTGGTTCTTATAAAGAAGAAAAAAAAGTGTGTGTATGTGTATTCCACTATTTGTGTTTAATTGTAACTTTTATTTTAAATTGTTCAATAAATGCTGGCATAATATGCTTGTAGTGTGTGTACTATAGCCTATTTATATATTCTGTTATGCTTGTTGATGGAGTTAATAGCTAATTCATGGCATCTGATACTTTATACAATGTTTTATTAATACCTGAAAAGCACAACACACTTCCTTCCACTTCTATGCACTAAAATATTTAAAAGATCATATTTTTATACAATATAATCTAAAAGGGAAAAAAAATGTAAGCCTACACTGATTTTGAAATTTTAATGAAGACATTATTTCTGAGCTGATCCATCTATGAGTAATACCTACTTGTAATAATGTAGTGTCCTCAAAATTTCAAGTTGACCTAGAATTTCCATATATGGGCATACATTTGTTAATCGGTTGAAAAGTCAAGGGTTAGTTTTTTTCAAGTTATATTTTCCAAGGCTTTCGTGATTATATTTAGTTAGGAAATTCCCAGTCACAAAAAGTAATGAAACCCTGGTTTGTTTTTCTAGTGTACTATATTAGTAGGCCTGCTCTAATCTGGCCAATTTAAGTGCACTAATATAAGATTAGTACATTATTTTAGCATTATGTAGAATTAAAATTTCCATTAGTATAATACTGAAAAGTTTTAAATTGATTATATTTTTGTTTCTGCTTTGTTTACACAAAGCTCGCACCTGTATTAATTGATAAATACATAAATCTACCAATGATCTCAAGTGCTCTAGGTAAAAAAAAAAGTAAAATAAAAATTAAATAAAATTAGGGGATCATATTTCCAAAAAAATGGATGCGAAAATAATTTTTATATCTATTTGGCTTCTTTAAATGTATTTTGAATTTATTTTTTATATTTTAAAAATTTAGTTTCAACAGCAGATACAGAGCTAGCGAATGAGGTACGGATCTAGAGATGTAGGATAATTAGCTTGTATTTTGTAGTGTAACTGTGCTGAATTGGAGGTGCTGTGGTCAGTGAGTGTCACAGCTATCACATATAGGAATCGGGTCAGTGGTATTAAAGGTGCCTGGGGCCCCTGGCTAAAGTCTTATTTAGCCCTCTACTCTGGAGGCTGGGTCCAGTCTCAGTGGGATACAGGGCCAGCCCCCACTTAGGTGTTTTTGATATCTAAGGACGTATTATGGTGTCATGAACATCCCAGGGACCACCTTAATGTCCGAGGTCCCTGGTTTTAGCCGCTGAGGGCTCATAGCTTTTACACCACTGGACTCTGTAGCGACATTCTTCCACAACAGAGACTGAAACCGAACCAGGTCACTGAGATAACCCCACTCTTCCAAAAAACATGCATTGATTCCACATGACCCAGACGTGTACATTCAACCTGGTTTTGAGGGCGTATTTATCCAAAAACATTCGTTTTGCCAACCGAACCATTAGGAATCAACACCAGTGATGTTAAGCAATAGCCCTTCAGCTTGCCCGCTCTACCATTCAATTCACCCCTGGACATACAAGGTTAAAACGCAGGCATATCTCAAACTAGAATTGCTCGAATAATACTAAAACCCACCACCATGAACATAAGATTCAGAGTAAATTTTTTATTTAAAAAAAATGAATACAGGAGCTTGTTTGAATTGATTTAATCCTCAGACAGTGTACTTGACCAATGACTGGCCTTGAAGATAGGCGATGACAAGCCATCAATACCAAAACTAACGTCACAGACCCGTGACAGCTTTCAGAGCTGAGATTACACTTAACAAAACCAACCAATTCAACTTGTTCTACCTACACATTCAATCCTCTACAATTGATTATTTGTACTCCAAAAAGGAACCGGCATTCGGTTCCAGTTGGCATCGTCATAGAATGTGGTTTTGTGGCCCCAGGAAGTTATACTTTTGCAGAAACACTTACCGCAAATCCTGCAGATATTAATCTGCAGGATTTAGTTCATTCCTGGTTTTCATTTACTATAAATGCTTAATAAGTTGTCGTGAGAATGTTCTGGCGTAAACAAACTAAAAAAAAACGAGTGGGTGTGTCAAAACTCATATATTGTTTATATCTCATATTGTTTTTGTCTATGTACTTTTATTTTCGTTATCTCATAGTTTCACTTGTGTAGTGGCATTTCCTTGGGTTTGAATATCACCGCATACTGTATTTAAACAAAAAACAACTTAACGTACACCTGCCAACAATATCGATTCGCACGGTAGCTTTCCCATTTTATTACCGCCTACCGAATTAACAAGTCGTTACCGTTTTTAATAAAGAATGTTAACTAGAAATTCTAAGAATAATCTAAATTCAGTTCTCAGATTTATGAAATGCCTACTGTGTCTCTTTTGGACTTTCAAACGTTGGCAAGTATGACTAGTAATACATAGTTTGAAGAATGGTTGTGGTATTTGGCGATCATATATTGCAAAATTCATTAGCTTTTTCACTCTACGCAAAATGTTTGTATGAGCTGTTCTTAAGATCATAATGTGGTCATAAAGAACGCAATATTATCCTAAATTTATTAGTTTAACAATGGAAATGATAATGCTGAATATTTATACTTTAAGTAACAGTTTCCTTTTTGAAAAATTTCATGGTGATTAAGCATAATAACAAATGAATGATATGTTTGTTTATGCTGAATCAATTTGGGAACAACTTAATAATGCTGATGCACTACCTAAATCATTTATTAAACGTGAGAAAATTAAGAACTCAATTCGTGCAATGACATGTAACTTTCTTGACTTTGATAACTGAAATTTAAATTGTGATGCCAAACGTATTAATACCTTAAAAATCTTACGTAATAAGTATGTAATTCTTAAACCTGATAAAGGAAATGGTGTTGCGATAATGAAGAAAACTGATTATATCACATCTATGACGAACTTGTTCTCTCATTCAACTAAGTTTAAGAAACTATCTAACTGTTCATTAACCACGCAGCTTAACTCCTTACAAGCCTACCTCCGGACACTATTTAATAGAAATGAACTAACTGAAACTGAATACAAAGAAATTCGTCCAATATCAACCATGCCTGCTAGAGCCCATGGACTACCTAAATTACATAAAGATTTTGATAATATTCCACCCCTAAGACCTATTATTGACACGACCGGTACTTGTTATTATTCAGTAGCTAAGTACTTATCATATTAGGCCCTCTAACGGTTAATGACTTTGTCCTTAAAGATTCTTTTGATGCTGCTGACCGCATTAAAGCTATACCAAACAATTTATATAA
>NW_022739772.1:305801-317448 GCF_011630105.1 Anneissia japonica
AGAGCTTTCTTTGTTTTTGTAGGTAGCTTTGAACATTAGAGTAAGAATGCTTTGATCTTTTGTTTAAATCACTGCTTTGTCACCTACTAGAGGTAATGTTTTGATTGGTTAAACACTTTTGGTACTAGTGCATATAAGTTTGCTAATATGGATAATTCTTTTTCATTCCTGATGATGACATAATTAATGTCGAAATATTGAATCCCAACACGATGGCGTGTATTTCAATACTTGGAGTATGTATTATACTTTCTTATCTGAGATTAATCAGTGGACCTTTCGGTTAACAAATGAATTACAATACATCTTTATTCCATTCCCTATTTTTTTAATGTTATGTTTAACAATAAGCAAGTTGTTTGTCAAATATATTTATAGCATAGTGTGAACACTTCAGAATTAATGTATAAGTGCTCATAATCAATATTTTTAAAAGTGTACTAGATTATTTATTAATGATTAAATTGTAAAATGCAGTAGTGGGTTGTTATTGGGTCAACATCCTCTGACTAGGTCAAATGCAGGATCCTAAAGCTAGCAGCGTTTAATGAGGTCACTGAGAAGTTGCTCCATTCTCAAGGGTACTCTAGCTTTCTCTCTTATGGCAGTTGTCACAAAGGAACAAAAACCATCATGTTTATAGGGGTGGATCCTGTCTCTTATACACATCTATAGCCACTCAATTTTAAAATTTCAATGCATATATTGAAATTAGCACTATTAACTTATATTCTGAGTATGATGTGCTTTCCCATTTTAAAAATTCTGGATCCCCCCCTGGTTTAACCATGCTCAATTGCGTGCTTTACTTGCTCCAATTAAAAGGCCAATTATTAATATTAATTAGTTTCTCGTCTTCGACCACTAGTCTTTTTGTTGCTGCTGCCTCTAATTTTATATGATACAGAACTGTGTGGTATGTCGTCCTGATGATGACGTAATTAATGTTGAAATATTGAATGCCAACACGATGGCAGCATTTTAATACTTTGAGTATGTATTATACTTTCTTTTCCTCCGTTATAAGTGCACCGCCTTGAAAGTTGAAATTGTAAATTACGAAAAGGAATGTAAAATATAAATAAAACAAGGCAAGAAAACATCAAATTAGTGATTTATACAATACTGTACTCATACTATTATACTTTGGTTTCATTAATTATTAGTACAAATGTGTTTTTTGGAAATACTTAAATAGGTAGAAGACTGAACATCAGGGCTTAATTTATTCTATTCGATAGCACCACGATATGAGATGCTTCTTTTTTTGTAATTAGTCTTTGGTTTGGGAACGTATACATTTGTTTTACTATCACAAAAAGTCATAGCTGTAATCATTGAAAGAGAACAAGTATGTTAAGTAAGATGGTGCCATATTATTTAAAATTTTATAAACAAGAATATTACTGTCTGACTCCCACGGTCAAGAAAAAAAATCTCAGAAACTAACCCATCTCTTGTAAATCCATGATTTTTGCATGTTTTTACCAATAGTCTGTCGGAAGTCACGAGACAATGGGTGTCAGCACGTGCAGCAAAATACAATTAGCTGCGTACAAGAACATTTTACACCGTCTTTCGGAAGCGGATTTTCCCAGCTTGGGACCCCTGCATTATATTATTGTACACCAACATGACAGTGGCAGTATAGGATGTCTATAGTTATTTACAAAACATAAAACTGTCATTTTTTAATATTATACAGAAATTCATACCAGTAACATCAAAAGAAATATGTATAAAATTTACATAAAACAAATCTATGTCTCTTATAAATATATAGTTTTATATACAAATCAGATTACTGTGTATCAGGTCAACTTTAAGTACATTTTTTTTTGTTCCACCAAGAGGTCCAGATATTAAAACGGTATTTCAAACATTATACATATAATAACAATATAAATAAAAATATAGATAAATGCTCCATCACAGTGTGAAGTCATATAATAATAATAACCATAATAAATATATTGAAGTATTTGTATAGCGTCTGTTTGAAATATATTTGTCATTTTCCACTTTATGTAAGAACGTATTATAAGAATATTGATTAAAGAATTCAGTTTTAAGAAGGGTCTTGAATGCTTCAGTATCAGATGTTATTCAAAGTTTAGATTTTCAACTTTTTTGGAACGGCAAAAAGAAAATAGTATGTTCGCCACTACGAAACAGATAACCTGATAGAGTTTGTATTTTGGAACATAAAAGTAGTTTGTGAGATGGATGAGCAAGATGCAGCATTGTTGTTAATTATTGGAATTCCTAAATAATTGATTACATTTCTATGAAAACCTTTACGGTAGACAATGTGAATAAATATTTGAATAAATTATGATTTTATATTATTAATTCAAGTTTAAGATTGAAATTTACAACAAGAAGTATTTTTGATGTACCAGATGTATTTATAAAACAGTACTGAAATGATAATATATGTTAGACATATATATGGGTAAAATTTGCAAACCAGACAAAATTATTTCACTGCGTTAGTCATAGGGCGGGATTAATCGCTACATATGCCAAAAGCATTCCGGATAATTCTGGAAAAATCGCACAGATATACTTAGCAGGTGGCTGGCCATTCAAGCAATTTTAGGTGCTCATCAAATGCTGTATAACGAAACTACTCTGGAAGTAATTACGTACGGTCATATTATGACAACTAGAATATATATCCACTTAGTGGCATGTTCTCTATTTACGTTCTGCACACTACGACCAAACACATTTTCTACTTTTGTTCCGAGTTAAACACATTTTCTACTTTTGTTACGAGTTAAACTCAGTAAGACTTAAGGTAAAACTTTGTTCATTCATGACATAGAAATTAAAAGTAGCTCGCTACGATTACAAAAAAAAAATCTGTAAAATTTGAATACAAAAATTGATTAAAATATGAAAATTACGTACAAATGTACCAAAACTCATCGTATAAAAAACATTTCATAAAATTCCATACAAAAATTCAGTAACATTGCTCATTTTTCAGAAACACAAATTATTAACTTGGACACAGAAATTTTGGAATTAAAACAAAATGTTTTCAATAATTTTTCACTATAAAATTATAGATAAACATTTTTAATTACCAATTTCTATGTTCAAGTTGATATGTTTACTTCAAAATGAGCAAGTTAATTTTATTTGGTATTTTGCAAATGTGTTTGAATTTTTGTCGTTGATAATTTCAGAATGTGTCTAATGTGTTACAAGCGATTAATTAATATAATTATAATTTGACCTTTTACTTAATGAAATTGATTCAATTATTTAATTATCTCACAATTGCAATTAATTTTTGTTAAAAATTTTAAGAATCAATCAATTGCTTTTGCTCAAGAACAGTTGAACCTCAGTGTAAAAATATAATATTTTACTTGGAATAACCAGAAAGGACTAATATTTCTACTTAATTATAAATCACATATTTTCAATGTGAAAACAACATTATTTGTAATTTATTTTAAGATATTACAAGCTTTAGTTGATGACTTGCTAATAATAAGAGTATGGCACTGTTCTGAGCGATATGAAATTTAATCAGGAAGGGGGAAACGAAGCATGTTTGATAAGTGGTTAGTAGGGCTTTGCTGACGACATAGCGTTTCCTTTCTACAGGTTGGTCGACGTTGACTTAACTTTATTGAGCACGCTTCTGTCGCAAATTACGCCTTTGAAAGGTCACGACTGATGCAAGCAATACTCGGCAGACAAATGACTATTTTTGTCTGGCTACGTAATTTAAGTCTGGTAAACAATTTTTTCTTAATTTTATTTACATACAATTTTTTGGATTGTTTTATATGTAGGCCCTATTATGCTGTCTATTGTGGGCAGAAGCAACCTTGGAGAGAGGGGGGGGGGGAGAAATTAATATTTTGGTATGATTATATTAATTTTGTTAGCTTTTTATTGAAAATTAGAATTAGGACACATACATAAATACGCTGTTCCTATATTCTTAGCAGAGTTGACTGACCGTAGTTCTTTGTAGTATTTTGTTTTGAAAGTTCATGTTGTGTTTTAAACATTGAGTCAAAAATAATAATATTCATAATATAAACCTAGTTCTTTTATTTAATTTCACTTTCAGTATTTCTTAAATTTTTAATTGTGTTGGCCACGCCCAACAGGGTCAGCATTTTAGATTTTTTTTTTTTTTTTTGACTACAAGGAACAGTATTTCTTTTTTCATGGGCTAATAAGGCTAGACTAGCCTTGTTGATTGGTACGCGATGCGAATCCAAATTTGTTGTATTATTTGTGTATTTTCTATTTTTTTAAGCGGAAACACATTTTTGGTTTAAAAAAAAAAGTTTCCTAATGACCTACCAATTTTTTGGATTTTCCCAAAACGTGGCCAACATGAAAATTTATATTTTTTTGGCCTTATATACTAATTATGAAACTGAAATCAGAATGGACCTTGTTAATATTTTATTTTATTAATTTATCAAGTCACATAGCAAAAGTAGTGCCAATAGCAAATAATAAATCATTCTCAAAAATGTAAGTGGAAGTCTCTCACAACTTGTATATAAATCATTAACACATAATCATAACTGTTTATCAGGATTCCTTAGGGGACTCCCTGTGAGAGGTAGAGGTGTTTTGTTTATTAGAGCAGGTTTGCTGAAAGAGGAGTTTTAGCTAAACCATGAAACCCTCCATCCAGGTTATGTGCTGTCTCTTATACACATCTTATGAGAGGGCAAGGGGACATTTTTCCCAGATAATTTTCCCCCACCCAATCATATCAGTTTCTTTAGCAAGTACCAGCAATGTGTTAATTTTCCCTTATTTCTTATTATTAAGACACTGCCAGCTTGACTCACTTCTTATAAGCCTTTTATGATGCCACTAACATACCCCCCACACTTTCCCCTTCCCCCTCAGATTTCAGTTGCTGGCACCACCACTGTTAATATTAGGGGCTTAGTCTCATTTATGAGTGGAATTTTTTTGTTTGGTCATGAGAATAGGAAATCCAAGATTGTAAATTAAAAACAATGGTTCAATAGACTAGAACTAAAATGAAAAGGATAATGATAACTTGAAGAACAAAATAATAATTGATTTAAATTTGGGCCACTGGGATCGGAATAATTACTATTACCAGGCTATGGCTCCACCTCTGAAAAAATTTATACACTTATGCTATTGTACCATACTTTTCAGGTTCATTAATATATAACCCATAGCGTTTCTAATCGCATAATTGGGCATAACCTCTACTGATTCTGTCAAATGTTTCCTTTTACCTTGTTGACAAAACTGACCCCAGGGAGCTGAGTTTACGTGCTATTGATATGTGTGAAGCACCCAGATTCCGTTTAGGCGTGATGTGATCTGGAATCACCTGAAAGTAAACATGTATACAGTATATCACAATGGCTTTTTAGTTTTATGCTGTACATTATTTAATAATACAGTAATTATATGGTACTGTAACTAAATTATAATTTATATTTAAATTAAAAAAGCATTATACTTTCAGTCCTCTTTATAAAATATGATAGGCCATTTACAGGAATCTAATTACCATAATTACCAAAGTTGTGAGTAAAAGTATACAATAAGGCCACATTCTCATGCTAATTACTGAATTTGAAATTTAGCAATAGTGTACTGGTTTTGGGATGACAAACCTCATATTTCTTATTATTAATTAAATAAAAATAATTTGACATACAAATCAAAATATTTCATAGGCAAAATGATTATTCCATATTTTTGCTAATTTTCACCAATCATGTGATACCTGTAGAAGCCCAAAAAAAAGAAAAAACAAACATTTATGATACAATAACTATTTGTATTTGTGTGTGTTGGTATGTTTGTGGGTTTGTGTGTGGGTTAGTTTGAGTGGGTGTACTATGCATGTGGGTGTGTATATAGAGAACAACTATCATTTTTGAAAAAGAGTTAGTGGAGTAATTTTTGAGTAGCAGGAAACAGGCAAAGCATTGAATGAGTCACGCTTGAGCTGTGACCATTAAGAGCTGCTGAACGTCAACGAATAGAAACAAATTTCAGTGCAGCTAAAACTTACTGCAAAGCCACACCCCAGCCACTAGTGCAAAGAATAGCAGTGCAATCACATTGTAGCTTATAACAAGGATTATTTTAGGTGAGTTTTTTTTTTTTTTTCTGTCTAGAAGTCTGCCAAACCCCTTGAGCATATTTAATCATTTATGCATTATAGGAAAAAGAGGGTAATGTAGATTTTTTATCTTTTTTTTTTCCCAAGATAATTTTCAGCTGAATTTTGTCTGATCAGATTTTAAATACTTGTTTAGACAAGACATCTGATAAGACAAATTATGTTTGACCATGTCCGATGGAAAATTCTGACAGATCTTATTAACTTTTAGATATTTTACTTATATTAGAGTTCAATCAATCATGATAGAAGTCTTTCAGATCATTTTAAGTTTAGTTGAGTAACTAGTTTTTGTTGCAGTGCTTTCTATTTATTTATTGTAAGATATTAGAGGCTTGCAGACCTCAAATGATATACATTAAGTGTACAACAGATGGGATGAGGATTTTCAAACCTGAACTTACCTAGTTATAAATCCTATACAACTCCATTCATTAAATTATCCCTGACACTAGGCAAGCAAACCAACAAGGCATAGTGCCAGGTTGAATTCTTTGCTAGGTATTACGCCTCCCAGGCATCAACAAATGCCACACTGGGTGTTTTGGTTTCCAATCTGTCACTATAAAAAGTACATTATTTATAAGTAAAGATACCAAACTGCTCCAAATAGTTAAAGTTTATTATACTGTAATTTTCCCTACGAAGTTTTATTAGGCCTCAAAACAACTGATATATTTAGAAGTGATCATTAATACTCAATATGATTCTTGTATTATTGTTACTATTATTAATATTGGAATATAACTTCATTATTATTTATGTGTTTTGACAGTTAGCTTTCTATATAGCAGTTTTAGATACAGTATGCGTTGCTGCCTGTGACCACTTAGCTGTTTGCTCGTACAATTGTAGTTTTGCTTTCTCATCTCATTCTCAAGTTATCATTTCAACTAGGGATCAACTCAAATTAATGTAATTTTAGCAGGTTCTGCTATAGCAGGGATTGTTTTGAAAGTCTGATTTTGTACTGAAAGAGTGAGTTATTTTCTGTAAAGTTAATTAGTTGTGACAAACAATGGTATGGTGAAAGAAATTATTCTCCTGTAGTTTAATATAGTTTCATTAAATGAGAGGGATGACAATAGTTGGCAAAGCTATTAATCGAAACCTGTAATGTTCCTTTATCTTTTGTACTATAATTAGAAATTGAGCCACATATCCAGTTTTATGAGAGGGTGGGTAGAGGTTATTGGAAAAGCTAGTGGTGTTTTGTGCTGCTGTGTTTATATTTGTATCAAAAGAGGAAGGATGTTAGTAGTTATAAAAGCAGCTAATATTGTTTTTGTATAATTGGATATTTTGCCTTTGTTGCATACATCCATATTAGGCCAGGAGACTATATAGGCCTACTGTAAGTACACTAGTTGGCAAATCTGATTACATATCCTGTACCTGTATGCAGTGGGAGGAATGGAAGTAGTTGGCAAAGCAAAACAGTATTGTGTAAACTGAAATTAAAGTAATGGTGATAACAGTTTTCAATAGGAGCATCAATAATCTATATAAATCTGAATTGAAGCGCTTGCAAACTTTATCGTAGATTAAGTATCTGTATTACTGTCTTTTCCTTTTTTTTTGTAACTAATTAATTTTGTTTGCCTTAACATTATTGTTGAGTTTGTTGATGGTACAGGTGGCCCTTCGAAATTTGTGACAGGCAAGGCAGGTTGTATTTCCTTGTCATGTTTTTCGGGGAGCTACTTGCCTCATCAGCAGCCCTACTCGTGTTTATTTCATTTTTACTTAAGATTCCCTTGTTTTGTTTCGTAATTTTTTTTTATATATATATTTATTTTTTTAAATTTTTTTTGTACTTGTAGCTAAGAATTTTAATTCACTTTGAACGCACCAAATGATTTTGAGTGCCACCGATCTAAAGGTGTATGTTCTAATAAATTATTGATTGATATACAGTAGAACATCCCCTTGGGTGGGAGTGATGGCAATAGTTTGCAAAGCCTGTATTTAAATGATAGTGTTTTCTATGACTAATAGACTGATTTGGTGATGGGCGTCTTGGGTCTTCGCCCCGCGACTATGTTACGATTTCTGGGCTAGCTATTAAAGGCTTACGAAGAATCACATAAATTTCAAAGCATACACTGCAAGGTGAATGCTAGCATAGGTAAATAAACACTATTTTGAACAATCGTATTGCCTTACCTTACCATTTATTTCTCACGATAACAGTGGGTGGTTGTTTTCGAAACCATATTACCTTTTCCTATACTTTTACACCGATTGCACTGTAATTTTTTCCGAGGTTATACATCACATGTTAACAAACATCGCCAAATCGGTCTATTATGTGCCTCATAGTCTGCTACTGTAGGTATAATAAATGGTGAATTCTCTCTTTTTCTATTTATCCTTTAGTTGTTGGTTAGAGATGTTTCCCGGATAATATGTAGAACCATCATTATTTTTTCTTGCATTCTAGTCTACTCTTAAAAGCATGTTTTAGTAATACATCTTGGACAGTATAGTACATACATAATATGTGAGTGGTTTGGTTGAGTGGTATGATTGTGTTGAGACATGGAAGTAGAGATGATCTTATCTCGTGTTGCACCGCAGTTCTGTTGAGGCGATCTCTTGTTGTACAGTAGTCAATGAGAGCAATTCAAACAATTTGAAGTATGTTTTGAAGGACACCGGCTTCAATAAAAATAAGTTTGGCAATAATCTGACTCATAAATATTCATAAATTAATACAGCCTAGCTCTATCTTATGCATGGGCGCCTACATAACCTTCAGATAAAATAAAAACAGTTTAATTGGCATACTGTAGGTTTGTATGCTTTGCTTTTATCCTCTCCATGCCTAATAGTTGCATTTTTGTATATAGTAACTATATATGTATATAATATCTGTCTCTTATACACATCTAGATGTGTATAAGAGACAGATATTAATTAAGTGCTCAAAAATATATATATATTATTATTTATTTTAAAGTTATATATACATAAATAATACATTTGTATATACATATATTTATATATATTAAATATATATTACACATATATTTATTTAGCAAATAACTCAAAATAATTCTATTTTATAAACATTTCAATTTGTAAATTGGATCAGTGAACTGGATAATCTATTTTAACCCTTAATATCCTTTAAAAAGTGTAATTCTCTGTTTTAATTAAACTTTTTTTCTGTCATTTATGATTATTAAATGGGAAAGATGAATTACATTCTAGCTTGCAGGCTAAAAAAAAAACCACAAGTGTGTGGCAACGAGTCCTACAGTTGATGTTTCAATGTTCATTGGACTAAACATTCTGAACATGTCAAAAGTCATATAATAAGTGCTTTAAAGTACTTTGAAAAATGTAATAAGTGTCTTCTGGGCGGACAGATTACTTTAGAACTAACACTGACTAGAGTGTTTCTTTCTCTTTTCAGAAACATCAGAAGAAATAAAGAATAAGAATGGCTGTAGAAGGTTGTGGAAAGTGTATTAAGTATCTTGTCTTCATATTTAATTTGTTGTTCTTCGTAAGTGAATATTTTTCTTGTTAAGCTAAGCACACACTGAGTCGTACATCCGTTGGCCGACAAATCCAACTCCACTTCTTGTGAACTCTAGGCGACACAACACCATCTACCGATTGTTGGTGGCAGCCTGAACCGATCGTCATTAAACAACGATTGGTTAAGCGCATGTTGTGGTGTTGCTTTCTCTATAGAATTGCATCGTTCAACGACCGTTGGACACAGTGAATGCAGGATACGAAGAACATGAATAAATTGATTGTGGTTAATGAAGTTTATGGGTTATTAGATAGGCCTAACCTCCTGGTAGACATTTGTATAATACAAATATGTATTGTAAACACCATTATGAATTATTTTGCCATTGCCTAAATATTTATTTCACTTCTCTCATAAGTCAATCACCTTTGTTATCTCATAACTATTATACCTTCCTAGGCCTTGCCTAGGACGGTCTAGGCTTTATTCGTGTTTTTATAACCAGCACTGTAGAGTGAGATTTCTAGGTTCGCAGTGTGCGGTTATAGCTTGGCCAACTGCAATGAAATGTTCTATCGCAATGTAATTGTAGTAAAATCACATAAGACGCAAAAAATTGAAGGCACTATGTCGATATAGTGATCAGTTGAGAATAGGAAAATTCTGTGCAAATGGAAGTGATGGTGTCACCACTGATTTATAATTAATACGGAGTAACCCTTCCATTAAAGATATGTGAAATTCTTATATCATTGTCTTTAGGTTATTAACCAATTATATAAATTTTCGTTCTCAGTTTTCTGGCATCGGTATCTTAGCAGGGGGCGCTTACCTAGCTAGTCAACAGGGAGGGTATGGCACCCTGCTCCCCAGTATTCCCGTGGCCAGTGCAGCAAATCTTCTTATCGCTACCGGAGTCATCGTTCTAATCGTCTCCTTCTTTGGATGTCTCGGAGCCTACAAAGAAAACCCATGCCTTCTGATGACGGTAAGTACAAACAACCGGGACAGATAAACGATGAAAGACTTTGAAGAGTGCACTTTAAAAACACTGATTAAATTTTCAGTTTAACACGTACTCTACCAAAGATGTGAGATCACGTCAAACAGAGTTCAATCGGGGCACCGTGACGCAAGTTCACATCCCCACTTGTCTAAACATACCACTATTGTATTATACGTAAACTCGCTGGCACTGGTCGTCAGAATATGAACTCTCACCCTGGAGTTTCAGGGAAAAGGACCCAGAAGTAATAATCTAAAAATAACTACCGTGTGTTTGTTCGTGTTTCACAACAGTTGGTGTACACGATTTTCATTATGGTGGCGCCCTTTATGCGTTGGCGTATAAAATGAAACTAGAAAGAAAGGCTTGGCAGTCAACACGCCTTATTAACCACACTATCAAATTTTATTTGACAAATAACATCAAATGCCATATGTGGGTGTAATATGATGTCATCTTGCCCATATATGGGCGTATCACGTCAATCTGTCGCATTAAATTTGATAGTGTATACAGTATCCAATCACTTTGACTGACAGATTTCTTGTTCATTTCATGAAAAATTGAAACAGTTTTTCAAGGTCAGTAAATACTTTTTCAAGACTGAAACTTTGTTATATTTCCATGCGAAACGCATTTATAAAGATTACGGTATCTTCAAATTAGATGAATGCTGTGAATGATTTAAGAATACTTATTTATTTAGCATTCCAATATACGTGGGTTCCATTAGTGTTAATTTTCTTTGAGAGTTTCTTATTATTTATGTACTGTACAAAATGATGTACTGGGAAAGAAATTATAGTCTTCTCTGAAAGCTGTGGTTTTATGTATTTATTTATTTATTCTTTCTTTATACTGAATATACACTTCCAATACATTGTACTGGTTTCCGAAAGTGGTTCAGTTCTTAACTACAAAATTTCAAAAACAGATATGGTAACCAAAAAAAGAGGGATAACTTAACTACAAATTCAAATAG
>NW_022739772.1:317477-322393 GCF_011630105.1 Anneissia japonica
ATATATATGTTTATGTACATGACTATTTATATATATTTTTTTATATCTTAAAAACACCACATTATTTTTAAAGCGCAATACCAATGTAGGCAAAGCCTACAGTAGCTGATTTTATTATAAAAAAATTTATTGAAACATACATGTTTCAGCTGTCCTTCTGCCATTGTCTGTGTAGTAATTGCTTTCATGCAATCGCTTTTATAAATTAAGTGAACAACTGTGATATGTAATATGTTTTACATACACTATGAATAACATCTGAGCTTTGTGCGTCATTTATTTCTTCCCTATTTATAAGTGGCTACATAAGTCAATTTTTTTTATAGTGTGTTATCAGGATTTATTATTACAATGTAAACACTATTTAACTTAAGTACTGCTTAACATAGATATGTAGATAATCAAATGATCTGGTTTACTTTTTAATTCTACTGGTTATGCTTTACCAGATAACAAACAGTATGTAAACAAATTTTGCAATATGTAAATAACAAATGAGTTACTTAATGCAGTATGTAAACAAATTTGGCAATATGTAAATAACAGATGAGTTTAACTTAAGTACTGCTAGATATGTAGATAATCAAATTTTCTGGTTTGCTTTCTATTTCTACTGGTTATGCTTCACCATAATCGCCCAGATAACAAAGAGTATGTAAACAAATTTGGCAATATGTAAATAACAGATGAGTTACTGAATGCTCCTGTTTTGTGGGTTGTTAGAATTTTCAATCCCTCACTGTGAACTTTGCTTGTGTCTTTGAGCAAGGCACTTTATCCGAGTTGCTCGCACCTCCTAGAAGTACAGTATAACAGGTACCTGCCGGGGTTGTCTTCAACTGCGCCAATATGGCAGCAACACTTAAGCGTGTTGATTCAATGACCAGCGAAATCAGAGCACTTTGTAACCTTAAGAAAAGTCGCTTTATAAAAACAAAAAGCAGTTTAACTTTAGCCTTGATTGCACGGCAGGAGGTCACTGTGATGATTGTATTTATCCCTTGATATAGGTGTTTAGTGGTTAGTAAGTCCGCAACGGGTCAGTAACTGCGATGATCCATAGAGTTACCGCCGCATCGCAGTGGTGTTAACAGAGGTCATTGGCACTATTTTATGCAAATTAACTGTTGTTTGACCTGTGTGAATCATCACTGGAAGTCTCTGTTGATAAGTAGCGTGAATACAATTATTATTATTTGAAAAATTAAGTTTTTATCAATTAAATACATTTTTTAAACTTTTATGACTAAAGGTTCCAAAACAAGCAGCATTGCGCGCGTTTTTTCAGGTCAGTTTAAGCACGCGACTTCCTGGTACAACCGACGATTTTTTTTATCGTGTAGACGCTCGACTGGAGGTCATCGGTGTTACTTATTCTGATACCAAATGGCCGTGTAAACATGGCGTTTGTTGTATTTTTATACCACCTACCACATCATTTTTCATATTTTTATTCAATTTATAATTTGATATAATTTTATTTTTTTCTTTTTAGTTCTTCCTGTTCCTGCTCCTTATCTTTATTCTGGAGCTTGCAGCAGGTATTGTTGGTTTCATTTACCGTAGCGATATTGAAGATTACGTGACTAAAGATTTGATGGCAGGTCTGTCAAACTATAACAGAACAAACGAAGGAGGACTTACTGATGCCTGGGACTTGTTGCAAAAACAAGTAAGTTTTTGTAAAAAAATAAGCTTAAACTAGATATCAAACTTATTAAATACATCTACATTCTTTATTGTAAACAGCAATATAAAAATAATAATAAAAATAATTAAATAATATTAATAGACATTTATAAAGTGCCTATTAAAGCAACAAAAAATTGGCTTGTCACCGGCGCTGGAAGATGTTAGAAAGAAGTTGAGATATTTGAAGAGGAAGGATTTAAGATTGGATTTGAATAAATCGGGATCAGAGATGATACGTAATTGTGGGAGCAGAAAAGGAAAAGGAGCATTCACCAGTAAGAATTTGCTTGACACGTGGAGTAATAAGTTGGAGGGACTGAGAAGAACGAGTAAAACGGCAAGGAACATGTTTGTCAATAATGGAACAAAGATTTATTGGAGCATGACCATGGATAGATTTTTTGAGTGAGAGGAATTTTAAAAATGATGCGCTTATCAACTAGAAGCCAGTGATGAATATTTTATATTGGCGTAATATGGGTGAACCGCTTAGAGAGTGTTAGGACACGAGCCAGTTAATTTACATATACACAAATTAGATCATCAAGTCATCAAATTAGATCATCATAAAATATACATATGAATAATAAAGCTACACTGTAGTCAATAATTTGGTCAGAATAAAAAAGGATGGACAGCCGAGGAGATTACGTCTTTTTTGTGCATTGTAGAACCACAGACTTAACAACTGGTAGTTCAGGAAAATACACCTAGACAATGGCTTACAAATAACAGATGTATGTTTGTTATCTTGCCAGCTGTACACTCGATTGCACAAGTGGGGGCACCCTCAGAACATATGTGAACCCATGCAAAAAGCGAACGAGAAAACTCGCACTTGGCAGAGATTATAAAAAATGCTGTTCCGGCGACGAGTTTTACTTTTCCCCTAATATTTTTCCGCCAATTTATTAGACACACCATTTTGATGAAATATGACTAGGTAGAATTTCAAAAAAGTATGTTTGTACTTGTATACTTGTTCTGGCACTCGGGAAGGAACCGATAAAAAAAGTTTATCAGTCAACGTGTTAAACAAATTGTGATCTTAAAAGGTAGGAGTAATTAGGGGCCAGCACATGCTGTGTTGACCTACACAATTTCAATGTAACCCAGTGTTGTGCACAACAGATATATAGCAGTGATAATAATAATAATAATAATAATAATAGTGTAGTTTTATATAGCGCACATATCCATCTAATGTAAGATGATCAGGGCGCTTGAAATGTGGACTAGGAACTCGACCAATGACTTTCTTCGCCCCTAAGGGTCCCTTCGTGTCTATGCTACCTGGTAACCCGGTACCAGCAACTCTCGTCGTCCACCACAGGGGCTGTCTGTTCCAGTACACCGGGGTAACCCCCTACTCGTCTCGAAAGATGTACTGGGTTCTTTATAGTGCACACGAGCCATTGTATACACTGGGCCTACGGTTTATAGTCCTTATCTGAGAAGACTTGTTCTACCACCAGAACCATAGGCGAGCGTGCCGTTCGAACCAGCGCCGATATTATGGCTATAGCTTGTGGCGTCCCTGCTAACCGCTCGGCCATTCGACTCACCTTTTATTCGACTTTAAGATAAACTTAAAAGTACGATAAAAATAATAGTAAAAGAGACAAGCAACAAGTGAAACTTGCAGGGGCAAATGCGGGATGTCTCAGCTTGGGGACTCGTAAGTGTCAACTAAGGACCTGTGGTTATGGGGTCGGAAATGTTTCTGTGCCTATTATTACGGTCCAGAATAGTGGCCATTTTAACCTCTTGGATTAATGGTTTTAGATGTAGTTAGAGGTGTTCTTGCTGCTTCCAAGATGACCGATGTTGTGAGATGGGTGTTTTGGGAATTGAATTGAATTGTGTTTTCCAGATTTTAAAGCAGCCTGTGTATCTTTAAAATAAATGAACAAGTACTAAATATATTATATTATTTTTCATATATATATATATATATATATTGTTCATGGATAATGAAATAGATAAACTTTCATGGTTTTGTTAATTGCAGGAGATGTGCTGTGGTGTCAGCAACTACACTGACTGGAATGTAACCATGTTGTATGGCAACATGAACAGTGTTCCAGCAAGTTGTTGTAAGGGTGACGATATGAGTGCGGACTGTGGAGATGGTGTTTTAAGTATACCTAATCCTAGTGTTTATACAACTGTAAGTTTATTATTTAGTCGGTGATAATATTATTATTGTTGTTTTGTTGCAATTGCTACAAAACAAAAAGTTTTCCGTATCACCTGTTTCAGTCCGGTGGAAAGTGGGTTCTTTAACAACAATAGTGAGTGTTCGGTTTTGCATGACAACTCAATGCTAGAATGGAATCACTCATACATGACCCTTCTACTGGGCGTCCTACGTTCTCTGCATATGTAGATTTGGCCAAATTGCGTCCTAGAATTCACGCGATGAGGATAACGTTCTCGCATGCGCAGAACCATTACGACCTTTGTTCTATGTCCTACCATCGTCGTGCTATCAAAAGCTCCCTAATTACTAGTAGTCATGGTGGAAGCTCGCGGCTCTGGGTTATGCCAGTTCTAAGTGACTTGTGTTTCACCATTGTCATCGTGCCTAGACTAGAGCAGTGTGGGTCCTTGCTAGAGTCCGCCCTTACAGTTATAATTCAGCATAGGTTTCTATGGACACGATAAGAAGAAGATAGTATAATATACAATCTTTTTTGGAAACTATTTGGACATTTAATAAGTTTGTGTTTTGTATATCTTTGTATGCATTGTGATCAGCTGGATGTAATATCTGCTTTAACTTCGACTGTCATTTTTTCGAAGGGCTGCAAACAAGCTTTGAAGGATGATTTCGACAAATATTTGTTCCAGATCGGTGCTCTTGGTATTGCAATTGGTCTTTTCCAAGTATGTATATCAGAGAATTTTTTTTTTTCAACTTCCAATTTTCCAGTGAGATTAATTTGTTGTCGCATGTTTTATGGAGGATGTACCTTTTTTAAAGCTCTGACAGTTATATTCTTATAGTCATGATGTGCCTATATATGGTCATGATGTGATGTCATTATGACCATATTTACACATGTCACATGTTTCTGCCAAATACAACACAATGTTAAAATGACAACTGTAGTTGATATTAAACACTAATTAATTTTACCCGCACTCTCAAGTTTTGTGTAACAAATCAGTGTGATATGCCCATATTTGGGAGTAATATGACATCACCATGTCCATATATA
>NW_022739772.1:322513-332031 GCF_011630105.1 Anneissia japonica
ATATTTAATTTTTATACATTGATGATATTGTTAATTACATGATGATACAGAAATGGTAAGGACATTGATGACAATTGACAATTGATTTGATAGTTTTAATGATAATGTATAATAGTCATAAATATAATGTCGATAATGATTGTACAATTAATAATAATAAAAAGGTAATCATATATAACAATGATAAAATAATAATTATTTATGTTAATTTTAAAGTAATGATGATGAATTCAATAATGTTCATTAGTAATTTTAAAATGTTATATTGATTATCAATAGATTGTTATTCAGAAATTATTGATGTTACTAAAATTAACCATTACTGTACTAGATTTTTGGAATTCATCTGGAAATGTAATCAATTTATAATTTGTATTTCTGATGTTTATTTGAACTTTAATTGCTTTTTATATTAAACTTTGTCGGTTTCATATGATTCTTGCATCTCTATTTATATGCACATAGTCATAACACAAACACATTTCTCTTTACTTTTCCTATTTGTTCCGGGTTGATTGTTCACTTCTGGTAAATGGTTTTCTTTAACATGTGTACAATAATTTCAAATGCTCTGTCACATACATAACTAGCTTAGATATAGATTATGTTATGTATGTGTTAGCAATTAGGATATTCAAATGAAGCGATAGAGACTAAGTTTGGGCAACTTAAATACACAGAATAATAGTCATATTGGTCCGTGTGTGTTCTAATATGAGTTAGACAGTAGAACACTATAATTTATTCAGGGAACGAATATTTCGTCTTGTACTCAAAGCTTCATCAGTGTAACTTATTATTAAGTAGCCCCAGTAAGTTATTGCCCATTCTAGACATGTAAACCGATTTGAAGAAGAGAATAGAGTGTATAAATATTGATAGGAATTCATAACAATAAACTATGTTGAGTGAAAAAACTTTGCTAAATAAGCTAATGTTTTTAGAATGAATTCACTGTCTACATTTAGGAATTTCTGACAGGGAACAAATCTGTGGATGCATTTAGAGTAGTCACCCCTCTGCTGGACATCATCAGAATAGTTATTCTTCTACTGAACTTTATCAGAATAGTTATCCCCTCGGCTAAACAGCATCAGAATGCTTACTTCCTCTACTGAACTTCATCAGAAAAATCACCCTTTTGCTGAACATCAGAATAGTTATCCATCTTTTAAACTGTTGAAAGATATTCACCCCTCTGCTGGACTTCCATCAGAATAGTTATTCTTCTACTGAACTTTATCAGAATAGTTACCCCCTCTGCTAAACAGCATCAGAATGGTGACTCCCTCTACTGAACTTCATCAGAAAAAGTCCCCCTCTGCTGAACATCGTAACTGTTTTCAACAGAACGTCATCAGAATTGTCACTCCCTCTGTTGTTGTTATATGCTGAATTTTATCAGGAAAATTACTCCCTCTTTCTGTTGGACTTCATCAGAATATATATTAATGCTTGCGGTACACCACGTGGATAGTTCTGAAAAGAACTGTTGCTGTTGGTTGAGAATATTTTGACATTTCAATTGAGTTGCTTCAGTCGTCTTCAGGAGAATAATTTCTGAATAGCGAGTCGGCCTAGCCCTCTCAATATCTGGATAGTCATCAGAATAGCTACCCCTTCTGATTTACATCCCACCCTCCACTGAATGTCATCATAATATCACCGCCCTCTGTTGAATTTCATCAGAAAGATCACTTGTTTTCTGAACGTCATCACTTGTTGCATGGAGCCATGAGGTATTAAGAGCAAGATGCAAGTAACATTTCAATAACTCATCCTCCTCCACAGATAGTCGGCCTAGCCCTCTCACTAATCCTGTACTACCAAGTGAAGGGAGCGGAACAGTAGTCAGTCATTCAACTCATTTCATACTGTGAGCCTAGGAATGCGCATGCATGTATGGTCATAAATTGTGTGATTTGCATGAATAATCATCTATATTTAAATCCAATTCATTGGTTTGATGAAATTTGATATTTTGTTTATACCTGCTCAGGTGTTGTTGCATGAGAGATTACAAAATATAATTTAAAAATTCCAATCATTTTTGATGTTCAAGTGTTTTTTTATGGCATGTGCTTGTCATTTAAATGCAAATTTAAATAATTATAAAAACAAGTAAATTGATATAATAAAGAGGATAATGCATGCATGTTGTGTGATTGTCATGAAAATGTTGATTGTTGAATTGTCAAATGAGTAGAAGAAAAAAATGAACTGAAATGATTTGTATACCTGGTCATGTTATTAATGTTTGTGCATTAAACATACCACTCAACATCTGCAACCAGTTGTAAGTTTTGTAATTGGCGGAAAATTTAATATTTCGATAGGGAAATATTTGATAAATTGACCCAATCAGACTGGTGAGGGTAATAATACAATTTCAGTGAATACTTGAGGAGGTTCCTGGGAATTCGAGCCCTTGGATTACAGCTGCTGGATTCTGACTCTAACTCCTTTACATGCCATGGACTTAGAGGTGTGGATGCACTCCCCCACCCCCTCCCCCATCCCCATGGTGGCAAGTTAATTCCAATGTATCAGTTAGAACACTAAAAATGACCACATGAAGTTTTCACACCCCAGACTGTTTTGTCCCCCCCCCCTCCACTCACCCGACCAAAATCAGCCTATGCCCTGCATGCTGTATATTAAGTTGAAGGTAAATCTGCGTCTGTTGACCTTATTGTCCCACCCAAAATAAACAAATCTTGGAGTTTAGTTTTCAACAGTTATAGAGGGATGAGTTGCAAAAATTGTAACGTAGATGCATGGAAATTTAAATACATATCTTTCTTAATAATGATGAGAATATATGTTCCTTCTCAACAGATTCTTGGCATGGTGTTTGCCATGGTTCTCTACACACAAATACGAAATCAAGGCGAATTTGCATAAACAAAACCGGAATCTCTCCATCTTCTGCACTAGTAATCGGGACAACTTGCAACTTTAATCCGAAAGCCAACTAATAACCGCAAAAAAAATAAAAAGGATTTCTACCGGGTGTCTTTGGTGTTCTATTTACGTTTTGGAAAGTAACATTTTTATAAGGTTGCAGGAATGGGGATATGTGTGTGTGAGATAGGTAACAGGGTAGGGTATGCGTTTCTCGGTGGACATTAACATTGAAGTAGGTAGGGTACAATCGGTACAACTGTATATTAACCATCTACTGCTGAAGTTTAACTAACATCTAAATTTACAATTCCTGCTTTTTTAACAACTGAGTTAACCATAGTTTATAACTATCTTTTGCTTTATTGATATACTGTAAGTAAACTATCAAATTGTGAGGGCGCCCTTTCATATTTTTTTCTTACAGCTTGTTGGAATGTTTTTCAGTTGTATTTTGTATCTGCAAACTAGGAAGTAAAATGTCTCACAACTCACAACAAGTTAATAGTATTCATCTCTTGGATAGCTTGCCTGAACTTGCCTTAACTGGGCTTGGAACAATTTTATTTGTTTTTAAGAATATAAAAACATGTTTGTAATCTTAGTTTAGCTGTGATGAGATTATGTTATTACAGATTTTGCATGCCGTAGGTTTGTCTTCCGATGTAGATTTTAGAAAATATAACGAACAAAATTCCATTCAGAGGTGCAGGGTTGGCTGTAAATAAGGTTTCTTTGAAACTCTATGCCCGTCTTAAAAAGAAAAAAAAAGTTTTTTAGCTTTTGTTTTTACAAACATTGTCATCTATTTTATAGATAGAATAAATAACTTTTCCATTCTACTAGATTTCTAGTTTATTTTTTACTATTTTCTAATACTGTACATGTTTATGAAATCAAATCATGTAAATTTTTAAATTCTTGTACCTTGTTCAACAAAACTACTGACAATATCTGTCTTAATTTTATACATCTATATTATTTATTTGTTAGTGCTTTTTTCTTCTTTTTCAGAAATGTACAAAACTTTATATATAACATCAAACTATTTTATTTCAGTAGTATTGATATGACTGAAGACAGTTAAATGTTTTTTTTTTTTGGTTTTTTTTTAATGTCTGATTTTGTACATTTGAGTGTTTGTACAGTTTGGGAAGAAGATACAGCATATTAGTTTCAATAGAATTTTAATTTCAAATGTAAATATTAACATTGTTATGTAGGATTGTGACATTGAATAAGCTGGTTCAATCGGAGGACATTAGCTCTGAGTGAATGAACTTCCCTAACTCAACTACAAACATCGGCTTGCGTTCATTTTATATATATATTTCATATCCATTGTTTGTGATGTCTCTATTAGAGAGAATTTAATACATGTTAGAAGCAAAGAGAGAGGGGCATTTTGAGGACTACGCCAAGACAACATCAAACATGAACATGTTACCAACGCATCCCACAATGCATCTGAAAAGATCAACCAATGAAAGCAATGGAATTACATCTTTATAATAGCACAATGTCTGCTTTAAGAATCCCAATACAGATTGGTTTTGGTAATATGTTTGAAACCTTTCTCTTTGCTTTAAACATTCCCAAGTATCTGTAAGCCTTTACATCAGAAAATTGGTCATTATTCAGAAATGATAATAAAGAAAACATAGACATTTATTTTCATCTTGCTTTATTTGGTTTTGTTATACCATGGTTATACTTGTCTTTATGAAGTACTATACTAATGAATAATTACATTGATATGAAATATTAAATACTATCTAGAATAATATTAATTTGCCTAACCAAAATTTTATTTTTATTGGCAACTCCTTATGTTGTGGTCTAAAAGCCACACCAAGCCATAAAATCTCAACCCATGAATTTTTATTCCAGGACCCTGATCAAGGCTCTAGTCAGCCCCTTGTTCGAACCCTGCTGTGGCACATTTCTGGACTAGCCACTGTTGAGGAGCCTCCGAAAAATAATAAGCTTACTTATTTTCTTTCTTAACACAAAAAAGTATATAAAAGGAAATAGTAAGGTTTACTGTATTATATCTAATCAAAAATAAAAATATTGCATACAAAAAATAAAATTTAAAAAATTTTGGAATAGATTTAAATAGGGAAAATGTAGTGTTAATTTTACAATGCCATGAACAACTAAAATAGTTGTGATCTGTTTTACTGGACTAAGTATTATGCAAGTCTGGATGAATTAAATAAAATATATAAAATAAGAACATAAAACCTAGTATTATTTATGATGCAATAATAAAAATAATAATAAATGAACATTTATAATGGAGCATTCACCTGTCTGAGCATGGTCTGAGCTATAAGCCAAGGTAAATTAAAAAAAAATCAATAAAAAACAAAAGAAACGTGAATACCAATTATAGTGACATTTGGCACAGATGACCAGGATGGGACTCCACCATCTGATAACGAAAACAGCGTCGCTGTCACACGTTAGACAGTATGCTGGGTTCCAGTATCTTCCACCTTAGGATAAGCACTTGGCTCCACTATTGTGCACTGCCCAAAACTGGCCACCAAGAAATGAGTCCAGAGACGACAAGATAATGGTTAAAAAGAGCTGAAAAGATGCTTTTTAAGTGCTTTTTTAAAACAATTGAGAGACAATGACATCTTATATAACAGGTTCAGGTATATGGTTCCATAAATTGGGTGCTGCCAACACAAATGCGTGCGTGCCCTAAGATCTCTTGTTACGCCCCTAAAGTATTGAGTAGTTGCATAGAATCAATCGATCAAAGAGATGTAAGGAGGTATTAAGTCTGATAAATAGATGGTGCCTTGCCAATTGAACTGCGATATGCAAGGAAAAGGATTTTAAGTGCAATGTGCACTTAAAATGCCACATTCTCTAAAAAATAACATTGTATTAAGTAAGGTAGGCCTATGCACAAAGCATGATCCCATTATTACAGGATAGGGTAATATATTCATCAGTCCAGTGGCGTAACACCTATGGGCTCTCGGAGCCTACAGTCTAAAGGGACCAACCACCCTAGTGACCCGGGGGCCCTCTCACTAACAGCTAGCACTCTACTACTGTCACGTATGGTTCAAAAAGGGAAGATAACGTTCAGAGATGCTAGATAATAAAAACAAAGTACTCCGGACACAGCATCAAAGTAGTCAATGTAATAGTTTAATGGTTATAATTATCGGTTGATCAAGCCGAACAACGTGCCACATAAGACAAATCTACCATGGATATTCTTATGAATACTCCGGTTACTTAACCCGGACTATACACTGACTATGTTTTCTGAACCAAACAAACTATTTTAACGTCTCACAAGATAAATTATTACGTTCACCAAGACGAATCATACCTCACTATAACTGAGTGGCCAGTTAATACCATACATAGGCAATATATGAGTACACATAAACAATTATTCCGAGTGGCAATAGAATAATACCATACATGGGCTATATCAATATATGAATATACATTAATAATTATTCCGATTGGCAATAGAACAATACCATACATGGGCTATATGAATATATGAATATACATTAATAATTATTCTGATTAGCAATAGAACAATACCATACATGGGCTATATCAATATATGAATATACATTAATAATTATTCCAATTAGCAATTGAATAATACCATACATGGGCTATATCAATACATATGTTAATAATTATACAAGAAAAGATACAATGTCCGAGTTTGCTGTTGAGCATTTATAATCGGTAGACGATCTATTTTCAACCACGATTTATATTCCAGTAGCTATCCAGTGCTAAAACTGACTACCAGGTTGTATCTCGCACAACACGCAGTACCATTCCGCATTGGCTAACATATGCCTTTCCACACAAACGGTGCCGATATGGGATCTTTCTGTCCAGTGACCAACCTAACTGTATTTCCTATACAATGCAACTCGCATCACACGTGTTTGCATAAATTAACGTCATCGAACTATTGTTAATTAAATAGAATTAGGGCAGGTGTATTTCTAAGGCATCCCTCGATTATGCACACGTCACGCTCAAATTATAGCTACCTGGATTACCTAGCAACACTGTTACGACCCACACGTCCTACAGTCACAACTACAGAGCCTTACAGTCCAACACCCTAAACTAATAAATTAATAAAATATACTTCCTTAGTTTTAAATTATGTGTACTCCCATGACAACATTTATATACATGAATACAAATTCCTGGCTCAATGGCATCCCATTAGTATAGGTATTTTTAGCCTTAAAATTCATAAATATTTTAAGGTAGGGAGGTATTCATTCAAATACCATCCCCTCTTCCATTGTTGACACTTGCATATCGGGGCCTCATAATTCATTCTACCCCTAAATCGTCCTTGCGCTACACATCAGTCGAAATTTGCAATAATCACGCCACTCTAAACTACTGTATGCACTTCTCTCAGATAAGTCGCATTCAGGTGTAAAACATTTTTCATTTACAATAATTATACAAAAATATACTTCTTGATATTCATAAGAAAATATAAAATATAACATAGTTACAAACACATTGTAGTACTGTAAAATCAATTTGTGTTAGTTTTGCCAATCAATCAATCAATCAATCAAATTAGACAGTAGTTCCTTGACAGCTAGATCCTAATCCAGCAGTACATCCGAAGCAATGACTGTCGGTCACTATTCTCAGATCCTCCACTTCAGATGTTGAGTTGATGTCCCAGATGGAAGGCCCTCTATTGCCGGTATGTTCATTTGGTGAAGCATTACCTGTGGAGAAAAGAAAAGGTATTTGTACTACATTATAAAATATTTTATTAAATTAGCATTATATTAGTACAGATAGCTCAGTATCAGGCAAAGAGGTAAATTTAGGACAGTTTATTTTTCAAATTCCAGTCAAACCATTGCTACCTTTATTTTCTAAAGCGAACCCTTCTGATAAACCCAACCATCCACCTCCCAACCCCTTTCACCACGTACATGCTAGAATATTTCAGCTCCAGGGAGCTTCAAGACATAACTCCCTGCTGAGGCTAGGCCCCTGGACACAAAACGAAACAAAAGAGGGTTTAGGCAAGTGGTAGCACAGAGAAGTGGTCGCATAGAGAGTGGTTGCACGTAGAGCTGTATCAGGGGCGGATTTAGGGGGGGCCGGCCCGGCCCCAGCCCCTCCCCTTTTGGGAGGTAAAAAAAAGAAAAGCAACACAAACGCAAAAGAAACGCAACAACGCCTCAAATGTTATTTTCGGGCGTCTAGAACACAAAAATTTTGCGGGGGCATGCCCCCGGACCCCCTGGGTCATTGTTGTCTCGATCGGCCCAAATTTCCGCCCCCCCCCCCTCGGTTTGGACATCTCTGGATCCGCCCCTGTGTATAACTGTATATTATCTCAGTAGAATGAAATGGCCACCTTGACTTTTCACTTTTCTCATCGGCATGTCCAATTGCTGGTTGAAATCGCAATCAAATAGGTTTCCGTCCCAGTTAATGTTGATGTAATTCCGACACATCAGTCCTTCCATGCTGTTTCCGTTGAAATTACGTACCAGTAGATGCATGTAATCTTTCAGCTCATTTCTAAAACAATTCAAACAAATGGTGTTGAAAATAAGAAGAAATAGAATATTTTAAATTTATTATAAATTCAAAACACCAACAATAAAATACAAAAATTATAAATGACAATGCAGTGAAGTACAAAATGACAGGTTATGGCTTGTCTAGAAAAAAAATAATCGTCTGTAAGCCCTAACATCGGAGTGAATTTTCTCTAAACCACTAACCTGTAAAAAACAAAAAAAAAACATACAGAAGAATTTTTTTAAATATATAATACACATTAATCTATAAATATTTGACATGGTTAATGTGTTAATAATAGAACTTTCTTCCTTATAGCCAACTAGATTTTAATAACTTTTCAAATATAGAACAGCGAGGAAATAATTGCAAAATGCGGAGATGTATAGAAATGTCGGTGGGAATCATTGGTGTCTTTAAGATATACATTCGCGGGGGTGGGGGGGGTGTGGGAGGTGTCTGACAGGTGCAGTAAAAAAATTTACAGTAAAAGTTTGTGGTGAAGCCCAGGTTAGGTGCTGACAAAACTCCAACAAAGAATATTAAATTTTTTGGGTTTGATGATAGCTAGACAACTTTAGGCATCATACAAAAAATTGGAAAGATGGAAATCGAGGCAATAAATCTACCTAAACTGATTCAATGGATCCTAAAGCATGGGAAAAGGAAGTGTGGGAAAGCTCACCTTGACCTCAGGTACATTATGGATTTATTTAAATATGACTTGGACTCACAGCCTCAGACTCAAGGCAGCGATGAAGGACAGGAAATGAAGGTCTTTGTGGATTGGAACGTTATTTTTTCCTGAGTTTCATTTATGTGACATTATTATTATTATTATTATTATAAAGCATTAATATAGCACCTTTACAAAAAAAAGATCAAAGCGCTGTACATAAAAACCTATTTTTATCTCTAGAAACACTTGGCTGATGGATTAATCTGATAGACTAATATTGTAGATACCTGTCTCTTATACACATCTAGATGTGTATAAGAGACAGGCTCAGTATCAGGCAAAGAGGTAAATTTAG